>NC_040042.1:1607085-1826642 GCF_003713205.1 Coffea eugenioides
TCTTTTACGGGCAAGCAGTTTTGCAAAACTTTCCACATGAAATGTTTCAGTTTTGCCTTTACGTTTAGCTTCCAGAGGTTCTTCCAGATTGTATGCTTTCTTATTTCCCAGCTTGTCTCCTCACCTGCTTCCTCCCTCCTTCCTTCACTTTGCCTCTCTTGCTTGGCCCTTGCATAACCAGATTTAACTGTATAGGATCCTGACTTGGAATCTTTCCAAAACATTCTGTCTTTCCTTCTAAATATGCTTAGCGGAATGTTGGCTATCAGCTTTGCTTCTTCTTGGTTAAACACCCGTTGTAGCTTTAGTTTGTCCCATTTTCCTTCCAGAATCAGATCACTTACTTTTTGTATCTTACAGTTCGCTGGTTTAGCTGATGCAGGTTTGCCATTCAGATTTCCTGTTATCCACTTATCTTTCCAAATCTCCACAGTACTTCCATCTCCAATCCTCTTCCATAATCCATTGAGTAGCAGGTGTCTGGCACTATGGATGCTCTTCCATGCCCAAGAGGATGAGCTAGGTGGTTTCTTTTCCTGCCACTGGTCTTTCATGTACTTAGCTTTCATCACTCTGCTTACTAACAAATTGGGAGCAGTGATGAATCTCCAAATTTGTTTTGCAAGCAGAGCTGTATTGAAAGCTTCTAAATCTCTGAAACCAATCCCTCCCTTCCCTTTCACCTCTGTCAGCTTCTTCCAACTGGCCCAATGCATTCTATTCTCTCCCTCGCCATTCTCCCACCAAAACTTTGCTATTCTTGAGCCAATATCCTTACACAGACTCCTAGGGAGTTTGAAGCAGGACATTGTATAGTTTGGAATAGCCATGACAACAGCTTTGATCAACACCTCCTTACCTCCCGGACTGAGCAACTTCTGTTTCCATCCTTGCATCTTGTCACTGATTTTCCTCTTTACATACTCAAAAACTTGCCTCTTAGATTTACCAATTGCCATTGGTAATCCAAGATATTTTCCACTTATGGCTTCTGTCATATTGCCAAGCTCTTCACCAATCTCCTTTCGATCTTAGTTGAGTGTGTTCCTGCTGAAAATCATTGCTGACTTTTCGTAGTTCACCATTTGCCCTGAAGCTTTCTCATATTTTTTGAGGATTTCTTTTACTATTCCTGCCTCCTGTTTAGTTGCTTTGCAGCACAAAAGAGAGTCATCTGCAAAAAAGAGATGTGAAATAACAGGACTATCTTTGCAAATTTTTAATCATGTCAAGGATTTGTCATCCACAGCTTTCTTGAGCAAACCAGAGAGACCTTCTGCACAGATAATAAATAAGTAAGGAGATAGAGGATCTCCCTGTCGCAGACCTCTGCTAGGCAGAACATGACCAACTTTCCCACCATTTAGATTAAATGAGTAAGAAACAGAAGAGATACAGACCATGATCCACCTAACGAAGATAGGACAGAAACCCATTTTTAACATCATTCTCCCTAGAAAAGTCCACTCAATTCTATCGTAGGCCTTAGACATATCCAACTTCATGGACATGAAACCAGTTTTACCTTTTCTTTTATTTTTCAAAAAATGGAGAATTTCCTGAGCAATCAAAACATTGTCAAGGATCTGTCTTCCAGGGATGAAAGCTGACTGGGAACAACTAATACAATGATTAAGGACTTTTTTCAACCTATTAGCCAAGATTTTGGAGATGATTTTGTATAGAACAGTGCAAAGGCTAATAGGACGGTAGTTAGCTAAGTTCACAGGAGCTTCAACCTTAGGGATCAGAGATATAATTGTCTCATTAACAGACCTGAGCAAATTGCTACTATGAAAGAAACTGTTAACAGCATTAATGATGTCCACACTAATAATCTGCCAGTATTGCTGAAAGAAAAGAGGAGACATGCCATCTATACCTGGAGTCTTATTGGGATGCATGGAAAAAAGAGCCAGCTTAATTTCACTTTCCTCAACTGGTTTAATGAGTTGCTCATTCATTTGTCTGGTAATAGTCCGTGGCACCTCATGTAAGATTTCCTGCAGTCCCTCTGGCTGAGATGATTTGAATAGCTCTGTGTAATGATCGCAAAGTTCCTTTTCTATCTCCTCTTCATTTGTGCACCAGTTACCATTTGCTTTCTGGATGGCTGAAATTCTGTTCCTTTTTCTCTTTGCCATGACACTGATATGGAAGAATGCTGTGTTTCTATCTCCCTCCTTAAGCCACCTACTTCTAGCCTTCTGACTCCAGAACAATTCTTCATCCTTGTAAGCCCTATTCGGCTCCATCTTTAGCTTGTTCAGTTGCTCTTTCTTAGTAGGTCCTACACCATCCCTTACCTCTCTCAGTTCCTCTTGTAACTCTCTTATCCTTACCCGTGAGTTCCCTTTCATCTTCTTATTCCACTCCAGCAAAGCTATCCTGCACTCTCTTATCTTTCTGGTTACTTTGAAGAATCTGGAACCTGTTTGCTGTTGATCCCAGGCTTTTTGGATCACCTTTTGGGTTTCAGGATTTTTCGCCCACCTTTGATCAAAATAAAACCTCTTTTTCCTTTTTTTCCTAGCTGGATTGGTATCTAGGATTAAAAGACAATGATCAGAAGCTTCCTTCTCTAGGTGTGTGCACGAAGCTTTATCATATATTTGGACCCAACCAACACTTCCCAAAACTCTGTCTAGCCTCTCTTTCACTTCCCCTCTCCCTCCCAAAAATTACTCCATGTCCAGGGAGATCCCTCATATCCCAAATCCACTAGCTCATTTCTACTTATAAATCCATTGAAATCCCTGAAGCTTCCCTCCGCTCTCTCTCTTCCCCCCCATTTTTCCCCATTTGAGCAGATGTCATTAAAATCTCCTAATACTACCCATCTCTCTTCCCAGTCCTTCTGTCTTTGTGAAATATATTCCTATTGTTCTTTCCTCAGCTTCTCATCAGTACTAGCATATATTCCTATTAGCCACCAGTGCGTTCTAGTCTCTTGGTCCTCAATTCTAGCTTCCAAATACCAGCTTGTTCCTCCCACCCTTTCAACAACTGTATCCTTGTTCCAAAACAACGCTAATCCACCTGCTTTGCCTGTAGAGCTAACAATATAACTATTATCATAGTTGATCCTCTTCTGAACCTGTTTCATATAAACATCCTGATTTTTTGTTTCACATAAAAACACAATACTAGGAGAGTGGAGGTGAATAACCTCCTTCAGCTGGGGAATTGTCAAGGGGCTTCCTGCACCTCGACAATTCCACGCCACTATCTTCATTTAGACAGTGGAGGCATTGCGGGGTTAGCCTCCCATTCCCCAATAGCCATACTGTCTGTTTTCTCCAGCTTCATTGTTTTCTGTTTTGGAGCTTGTGTCTCATCTTCCTCCATTGGTTCTGTATCCAGCTGCTTGCCATTCCATTTCCTTTTCCCACCTTGCCCTTCTATCCTGCTCTTATTTGATATGTCTTGCATTGGGATTCTATTGTTCCTGGACACCCTTTTTATGTATCTCTTTTCACCTCTCTTGGTACTACTTCCCTGCTCCTGATTTTCATTCTCTCCCCCTCGCTCCACACACTTACCAGTCACTTCTGCTGCTTTCTGATTTTGCAATGGCATTAATTCCATATTATTTCCTTCCTCTATGATCATAGGAATCGTTTCTCCCTCTGCTCTTTTTTCACTATGTCCATCTTTTCCCAAGCCTTCATCCCCCCTTTCCTGCTCTTGCTTTTGTATCTGTTCTATACTTCCGTCCTTTGTTTTCTGAATATTATCCTCTTTTCTACTCCCCTCCTTTTGAAATCTAGATTCTGCCAGAAGCTCACTCCATATTTGTTCTTTTTTCTCTTTTTCCCCTGCACTGGAGCTGTTTTCCTTTTCTTCCTTCCTTGCTTGAATGTTCACCCTTGTACCTTCTTCCTTCTTATCCTGTCGTCCATCCGTACTATTAAGAGTTGCTCCCCCTGCAGTTAGTTGCAGCTGCTTCCCTATTGCTTCTTTTTCCTGTCCTTTCCACGCTTTCAGTGGGGATATCATGATGTTTCCTGCCTTCATCCATGCCCCATATTGTTCCTCCCTGTGTTTCTGCCTCAGTTTTCCTCCCTCTTTACACGTCTTGTCCCCGTGCCCTATAATTCCACAATTGTAGCAGAAATCCGGGCACCTTTCATATCTGAACTCTACCCAACATACCTCACCTCCTAACTTAACTGTAGTTCCTCGTACAAGAGGTTGGGACACATCAATCTCAGCCAGAATCTTCATATGCCTTCCATCTTTTCCCCCTCCCAAAGGTATAATTACCTCCCTGACTTCATTAAAGATTTTTCCTAGCTTAAACCCTGCTGATCTGCTCATCCAGTGCACCGGGAGATTCCACATTTGTACCCACAGATGAGCTTGTCTAAAGAAACTGGGATTCCTCTCACAACCAGCCATCCATTTTTTCACTACCAAAATCTGGTTATCCATGATCCAAGGGCCCCCTGAGATTATCTTCTCCTTGTCCTCTTCGCTTTCCAGTTGGAACTTCTATGTTTTAGGTAATTTACACCTGTATTTCTCTTCTGCTTCATTTACTATTATGATTATTAGTTGTGTTAAAAGAGGTAATTGGCTTTATACCGCTGAGTTTTTTCACACTTTTGAATTTCCAGATTGTGAATCCACACAACAAAGACATTCGGGATATTCCTGGATTGGCACCTCCAGCCCCAAGCAGAAAATTACTTTGGAACCCTAATTGAAGACCTCTCTCTTCTCTGCAAATAGCTGCAGCAGGTTATTTGCATTTTGTGTGCAATGATGGATAGTGCTATCTTGTGACATTGTTGGAGGAACCTGATGTGCGCATTGGGTATATCATTGCCGTCGGGTGCCAAAGATGTGCCGAAACCATCTTTGCCAGCCAGATTTCATCAGTAACAATCCCTCAAACATTCTTGTGTCTAGCTGACTAGGTCTAATGGGAAATTCTTTGTATTTTCGTTTCATTTTTCTTACTTTATAAAAAACATTCCCATTCGAGTGAGAGAAATAGAAATACACACGGCTTCCTTTGTAATATTTTATACTTCAAGGTTGTATTACTACTAAGTATATTTGGCTACGCACTGTCAGTTTACCTCGAAACATTTTTTTGTATACCATCCCCTAGATTATGTCATTATACCACCTCTAGGAGTGAAGAAATTCTGGCTCATTTTTGGCTGTTAATTTGTTGCCAAAACTTAACATCGATAAAATAAGGGAAATAGAGTAGAATGAGATTGGTACAATAACGATTTTCTTTTTTTGGGGTCAAATTTTGATTGTCCTTCCACCAGAGACATGAAACGCTGTTATGGTGTAAATAATGTACTTCCTAGAGGATGCAGATTTACCACACAGCTCATAAGCAATTCCTTCTCACTTCATGGTCAAATTCTTGGCCAGCTTTGACATGATTTGTCGAAGATTGTTTGTACTTTGTAGTGGTCTTTGACCCTTGGAGTACTCCATTACCAAACCACTGAGCTTGGCTCGATGTCTACCAAGGAGGGACTTAACTCTTTTTTTGGGTTATAGATGGGAGGGGGTTCTAATTCTACCTGCAGCGAAAAAAATCTAAGGGTGGTGTCAAAACACCTTTTTAGTTTAGTCAGGTCTGTATGAGGCTCTCCCTGTGAATTATGATAGAATAGGTTATCCACTTATTATTGTTGGCTGAAAAGAAAAAAAAAAGAGTACTCCATTGACAACCTCACCTTGGTTGAATCGCAAAATTTTATAGTAATAATTTCTTTTGGTGGGCAGCTACAATCGTAGCAATACCTCAAGATTTCAGCACTTTCGAACTTTTTGTTTCTTAGGACACTCTTCCCCACACTTATCATCTTGTTTGTCAAAGCCATCACTTCTGTAATGGTTTCAGAGCTCAAGAAGTCAACATGTCTAATTCCCTTCTAAGGCTTCTATGTCAAATTCATAGTAAATCAATCAAAGAAATCCTAGGAGTGCGCCATTAAATTAAATTCTATCTGCAAACAAGTTTTGTATTAGAGTCGAGACTTGAGAGTGGTTTGGTTAAGATTCTTACCAACTACAAATAATTATCTTACTTGTTTCTTCACATTCTACTTGAGTGACATTATCCAATATTAAAACTGTCCATTATGCTTTATTATGCTCATCAATTTTTTTTTCAGAACTTTATTGTCGTCAGTTATACAAGTTGTGTGAATTTATTCTGGTAAAGAAAATAATAAAACTTTACTGTTTGATTTACATTTTATTGTATATTTTTTTTTACTGTAAATAAAAGGTTTTAAACCCGAAACCTAATACTTACGCTTCTTTCTCGTCAGTACTGTTCAATTCATCCCTCCCCTTACTGTACGCTCTTGATATCCTTTGCTTCTGCCACAGTCAGATAAACTTCACCACATGATTTACTTTTGATTTACAAAATCTTGACTTGTGCTTCGTAAACAAAACCAATAAGTTTATATTTTAATACTATATGTTTCTAATTCGTTGCTTCTGCACTAGCAGTTAATGACATTTAGATGTTTAAGGATTTATATATAATTCTTTAATACAAGTGTTGAAGTAAATAGATACCACCAAGCATAAGGGAACGAGTGGAATCTTAGGCTGTCCTTGTGAGGATATTCTTTATTATATTTCTCAATTACTTTTTCACTTTTCCCGTATCACATCTTAAAAAAGTGTTAAAATATATTTTTCTACAAAAATTATCAATCCAAACGCCCTCCTTTTGAGTAACGAGCCTGTGGCTCTCCTCAACACCTAAAAAAAAGATTCGCAGAGTCAGTAAGCAAAAGCTTGAAAGTTCTTGATATGGGTTGAAATTTGAGGAGTCAATTGTCTTCTTTTTACCAACCCCCATTTAAAGGACGAGGACTTCCAGTGTCAACAATAACCCTCTATTATAGTTTCCTCCAATTACAGCCCACCAGAACCTCTCATTAATCACGGTTGAACAATTTAAGTCACTAATCTTTATTTGCACAACCCCATTTGATTTGAAGAAATTTGGCATTTGCTATCAGCTAAGGTTACTAATTCCACAAGTTTGGAACCCAAGTTTTTTGCCAAGTTTGTCTGCTACAAGTTTTTTAAAAACTTTAACTACAGTAATCTCAAAAAATTTCTTAAAGTTTTTAAACTATACATTTCAAAATATTCAAAAATCTACACATTTCAAAAAATTTTTAAAAAACTTCTACAGTAAGCTACAGTAAAGTTTTAGACAAACTCCCAAAAAACTCACCTTCCAAACAGGGTAATTATAATATTTGATGATGCAATTCCTGTCATTAGTACAGATTTTAATAATATTATGATATTTTATTAACAAAAAAAAGAGTTCCCACCACAACATTATATTATATACCCCAGTGGGGACACCTAACACAACAAACTAAGATAGTAAAGCAAAACAAAAAGAAAATTCGAGGTACATATTTATCATATTTTTCCCTTTCAATTTATTACACATGCTTTTGGTAAATTTTCACTTATATATATATATATATATATATATATTGTAAAGAGAAACAAATGAATTCAACGAAGTGCTTTTGTCCCTTCCACAGTAACTTAATTTGTTTGGATTGTAATTTTCTTTAAAAAAATTATATTTTTCATGAATACATTTCCTAATCATAATTAAATTTCCAAAAAAAAAGTAATCTAAATGGGTTGAAGCAAAGCAGAACATAATGTCAACAAAAATACATATACAGTTATTAGCAGAATTCGAAGATTTTAGCAATTGTCTCTAAAATCCCATTACTATGGATGATTGCTCATGTAGAAAAAACTTGTTGAGGGCTTTAAGAAAGAAAAAACTTGTTGAGGGCTTTAAGAAAGAAAAAACTTGTTGAGGACATAGCACTGTGCATTAGAATATCTGCCAGGCAATTTCCACATCCAACCGTCCAAGTAAACCGTCATCTTGGAGACTTATCTGTCAAACCAATGTTTAAATGCGTGGATTAATTATAAATTGACTTTGACGGGAGCGTCTTCTTCAAAAGTCAATCGAGGTCCTTTTATTCTGCTCAAAATTAATTTCTTGTGTAATACTTATCAAACTAGCTGCATTCATTCACAAGAAACAAAGAGGGAAAAAAAAAAAAAGAAGCAAGAAACGAATGATCATTAATGCACAGGTGCATTTAGGGCTGTCAACGGGTCGGGTCCAGGTCCGAAATTGGATCGGATCCAGGTCGGAACTCATTATTCCGGACCCGAACCCGGCATGCCATATTGGACCCAAATTCGGACCCGTTTATCCGACGGGTCTTCTACTCTATGTTTCGGATTCGGATCCGACGGATCTCGGATCCGGATCGGGTCTACCCGAAAAAAATTACCAAAACTTACAATTTCTAATAAAAATGGTAAAAAAATATATTTGTAAACTAATTTTTAACTAATACAAAAAAAAACCAAATAAGAAAAGAAATCAAATTGACTTTACTCAAATACATCACTCTAATCAAATTATATTGATAAATTTATATTTTTTAAATTATTAATTCATTTATATCTGGATCCGGATCTAATACGGGCCGGAATACTATATTCCGTATCCGACCCGTTTTTGTTTGACAAAACGAATCCGGATCCAGGTCCGGATAACGGAATTAAATCTCTACCCGTACCCGTAATAATTTCACGGATCCGGTCCGGGTCCGGATCTAGACTCGGACCGTTGACAGGCCCGTGCATTACAATGAGAACAAACAAATTATAGTTAGTAAATGGGCATTTTTAGATGGGAGAGATTAAATTTACACATTCAATACATCAATAACGAGTCATACAATTGATCTTGAAACTTATACAAGATATGAAATAACGATGGAGAAATCTGAATTTAGCTCTCGCTTTTTTGGGTATATCATTGAATTGTAAAAGAAAGTACAAAACCTTTGCTTCCAAGAAAGCAACAAAAGAGTTAGTAGTAGAATCTTTGTGATGGTCAAATTCAAGCAAGATGATTGTCAAATAGTCGTGTTTTGTTAGCCAAGGAATTTAGTGGGTTGCGAGGCTAAAACTCTACTTAAAGATAAGAAGGTAAGATCGACGCAATCAATTACTTCAGTGGACCAAACGAGAAATAAATTTCTCCATGTCCTTCTTTCTCACATGGCCTTCAGATATGGGATGATGATTCTGCCGAAAAGTTAAAAGGCTAAACTCAAGAAGTTTCCAACCCCAGTCAATGTTTCACACCACATCTTTTGCCTTTGTAATCTATCTTCCTCGTACGAGGCATTGCTTCGAGTCAAATATTCGTTCATCCTCATCATTTTCTTTGGTTGTCACATTATTAAAATTAGAGAGTATATATATTATTATGATGAAAGAAAGAACAGCACAACAACCATTATGCAAAATGAGGAAGCATCTGTTGTTGCTCGAAGAATTTTGGCAAAGGATTTGAAATCCATCCAAATTGTTTTAGTTGTTTGGATTGTTTAAGAAATATTTGGAACCGTAAATCATCAATTGTTTAAATGCATTTTAAATATTAGAATAATTAGTAATTTATAAATTCGAGTATCTTCTAAATAATCTAAATAGTTAGAAAATTTTGAAAAAATTTCAAATAGTTCATCAAATTCTTCGATTTAAACGTAGCTTAATTGTACTGCGACGGTCTATTTTTTTGCTATGTCCATCTCCAATAATTATAAATGAATAAACGGTTACTCACCCATATAGCATATACAGATTTGACAAATGTATGTTTGGATGAAGTATTATTTAAAATAAATGTTATAGTACTTTTTGTAATATATGATGCATGTGAGATAAAAAATAATTAAATATATAAAAAATTAAATTAAAAAATATATTTATAATACAAATAAAATATATTATTTAAAATAATTTAGCAATACAAACACAAGTATCTTTAATGAAGGGTAGCAAGGAGGAACTTCTGACGTGATTCATTGGAAGTTGCAATTATCTGCTTCGGTGACCCAATTTATTGCTGCAAACTGCGAAAGAGCTTACGTATGGACACCGCTTACTGCCAGCGCTACTATGTTGAGATTGATAATTGATTACTTCATTGCTGTCGCAGCTGAATGCCCTTCGGGGTTGGCTTATTTTACCGACAAAATGTACCCTACATTCAGAGGAGTACAAAAGTTGGCTAACTCTTACAAGGATTAAATGAACCAAGTCCTTTCTTGACTTGAGAGTTGAGAGGTGGGATTTAAATTTTACCTGTAATAAAAAAAATGTAAAAATGGTGTCAAAATATTGCTTTGATTTAATTTGTATATCTATTAGTTCCTAACACAAATTTCTTTAGACTTCTCATTCTTTTATAGTTTAGGATAGAATAGGTTATATAATTGTTATCGTCTTCGAAAAAAATATTACAAAGATTAAATGGCATGGTAAATCTGCTCATGGGTTGACTCGGATGGTTCCAAACTAGCAGTTACGAACTTGATGATCGTGTGTTCGAACCTTCTTCTACTAGTTGTGTATTATTGGGGGCGGGGTGGAAAGATTAGTCCACACTCTGTCTAGCATAAGTTAGGATAACCATATGCTGCCAGCAAGTTGTTGAGGGTGGTGAATAGTCTGCGGGGTCCACTCCTTGCGGGACACACCTAAAAAAAAAAAAAAAAAAAAAAAGGATAACCATATGCTGAAAACAAAAAAATGGCATGGTAAATCTAACTCCGCGTTGAATCTCATTGTTGCAACTAATATAGGGGACACTTGACGAGAAGAAAGGAAGGGGAAGACCAAATGCTTGTTTCATGGGCTCCATTAAGAGGTAGAAGAATGGCAAAGGAAGAATGGAATGAAGATGGTAGACACAAATTTTTGGTGGTGGTGACCACTTGTATTTTTCACGCATGAAAGCTAATTGGATGAATGGCAAAACGTGTTTGGAATTGAACCGGTATTGTAATTGAGTCTTGTATCACTGGCCTTCCTTGTCGACTTGCAGATTGAGGCTAACCTCAGAAACTGAGAGACTCATTCCCATTTTTTCAAGTTGCATCTGCATGCGAGGAGGAGACACCAATGGCAGTATTAGGAAACAATGATGATGACCAGAATGAATCAAGTTATTTGCAAATAGGGAGCTTGTATCGTCAGTCAATCGCATTAATGGCAGTTTGAATCGAATCTTAAGGGTTTGTTTGGACAGCAATTTATCTGGCCAAATATATTTATTTACATCATCATTACAATTTTCAATACACCTTTTTACCTTCTCAATTACTCCCTCCGTCCCGTTTTGTTAGTCTTGGTTTTTTTTTCACACAGATTAAGAAAGTGTAATTAATTTGGTTGGAAACATAAATTTAGATTAATAATTTCCTAAAATACCCTTATGCTAATCACGAAGAGTGCCAATTAATATCAGTTACAGCTAATGGGTTAGTATTGGAAAAGCTCAATGTATTCAATGTAGTGGGTTAGTATTTAATAACAATGTATTAATAACAAGATATTTAATAAGGGTATTTTAGACAATTTGAAAGATTACTACATTTCTTAATGGAAAAGTGGACTACAATTTGGGACAGACGAAAAAGGAAAACAAGACTATCAAAGTGGGACGGAGGGAGTATCTTTTTATCTCATATACATCACATCACAAAAAGTGTTACAGTAAAAATATTTCAAATAATTTACAATCCAAACAGAGCAACTCGACGAACTGGTTCTTGAATCTCATATGTGAAATTTGAAAGTTCAGTTGAGTTTCAAAAGCATATACACACTACTATAAAACAAAAGGAATATGCCATAGACATCTCAAACCCGTAGCTCACGCTCGAATTAACGTCATGATCAAGTTTTTTTTTTTTTTTAAATGGAAATCCATGATTCATGACATCCTTTGTTAAATCTGCAACAAACAAAAAAAAAATTTTTTTTTTTGGACGGAACATATGTTTCAGTCACCATGGAGGTCCAAAACTACTTTCCACATCAATTAATGTCCCAATTTCAATGGACTTTCCACTGTCAGTTCCAATTCTGCAAAAGTCCCTCCCAACCAATTAGATGACTGGTTTGTTTGATCTTTCTCCTTATCTTCTTTCCTTCACACTTGGAAAACAGGTTCTCTGCTGTACCTAGGAAAAAAACTACTTTTCTTCCACCTTGCCTTTTAAATAAGAAAAAGAAAAATTCACAACTGTCCCTGTCATGTCAAAACATGGTCCAATGTCTCCGCAGGTAGCCTTCAAACTAAGGAACCTAATTGAGCTAACTCTTAGAAGGCTAGAACCCGAACTTTCCAAGAAATTCAAAGAAATCCCTCTCTAAACCAAGGAAAAAAAAAGGGATAATTGCAGAAACCTCCCTTGCCTTTTATAGTAATAGCATTGACCTCCCCTATCAATTTTGAAATAGTACTGACCTCCCCTATCAAAAGTTGGAGGCAATTTAATAGGTAAAAATGGGTCAATTTACTAAAGTACCCCTGACATGATTTAATTTTACCAAATGAATGTGATGAGTACTTTCATCAAACCCGACAAAACATTTGTTAATAAAAATTACACTAAATTAACTATTTCTGCATAGTTTAACTAATTAACTAAATAACTAAATAACTAATAATCTAATTAACTATTAACTAATTAACTAATTATCTAATTGTTAATAGTTATTAACTAATCAAACTATTTCTGCATAGTTAAACTAATTAACTAATTAATTAATTAACTAATTAACTAATTTCTATTTATCTAATTAACTAATTAACTAAAACTGTTGTCTGTCCGAAACTAACAAACTATTTGCATGTTAAACTAATTAACTAAAACTGTTGTCTATCCGAAACTAACAAACTATTTGCATGTTAAACTAATTAACTAACTAATTATCTAATTAATTAATTAACTAATTTTTATTTATTTAATTAACTAATTAACTAATTATCTAATTAACTAATTAACTAAAGCTGTTGTCTATCCGAAACTAACAAACTATTTGCATGTTAAACTATATGTAGTATGCATTATCTATTTAAAGCATTGTCTATTTATGGGTATTTTACTTTCAAACATTTAATTTATGATAAAAACATCAATGTTTGTAAGTAAAATTCAAAAAGTGTTACAGTAATATTCTTACAAAAAGGGAGGGGCATAGGGTCATAAATTAAATGTTTAAAAGTAAGAATATTGATACAAAAAGGGAGGGGCATAAGGCCATAAATTAAATGTTTGAAAGTAAGAATATTGATATTACTGTAACACTTTTTGAATTTTACTTACAAACATTGATGTTTTTATCATAAATTAAATGTTTGAAAGTAAAATACCCATAAATAGATGATGCTTTAAATAGATAATGCATACTGCATATAGTTTAACATGCAAATAGTTTGTTAATTAGTTAGTTAGTTAATTAGTTAATTAGTTTAACATGCAAATAGTTTGTTAGTTTCGGACAGATAACAACTTTAATTAATTAGTTAATTAGATAATTAATTAATTAATTAGTTAATTAGTTAATAGTTAATTAGATAATTAGTTAATAGTTATTTAGTTTAACTATTAACTAATTAGATAATTAGTTCAAGCAGATAATAATTGTCAAGCAAGTAAGGGCAAAATTGAAAGAAAATTCTTATCTCACTTCCACAAAAGCTGTCAAGGGGACTTCTGCAACGAATTGTTAGTGTTCAGGGGAGGTGAATGTAATTTCTAAACCTAGGGGGGAGATCAGTGCAAATGTCAGAAATCTCAGAGGAGGTTTCTGCAATTATTCCAAAAAAAAAGGCAAACAAAGTCATCATCTTTGGCGATGCTTACGTGATGGTATATGGTACTACTGCTACTAACCGCCTATCCACCAGGTTGTCTTTGTGTCCATACCTCAATTGCTTTTCTCTTCATACACGTTAAATCTTTATCACAAGGCTCAATTTCTCATGGAATTCAACTTTCTTCGAGCTTCCACATTTGACCACCTCATTTTCACAATTTTTCTTTTTAAAATCTTGTGTTAGTAGAAGTATTTATGCTGAATTCTCCTTCTTTTTTTTAGTATATAACAAGTTTTCTCATCGGGGTTCTCTTCTTTTCTTTGTTTTCTTCCTTCCTGTTGCTTCTCCTGCTATTCAGTTCCATCCCCATCAAAGTTCGCCTGATTATCTCTCTCTTACTCTAAGCTCTGTCCACACCTAAAGCACACAAATCACAAAACTCATACTCATACAACCAAAATCCAATCTTTTTTTTTCATATTATATTCTGCAGCCATCCGTTTGTGTTTAGGAAGAATTCCCACTCGGGATTATACAAAATTGGGTAGTATTTGAGGATTTTCTCGTCCTTTTTCACATATGAAACATATTTCTTACACTATCTGCTTATTCATTTATTCCCCTTTAAGCTATCTCTTTTTCTTCAATATCCAAACAAGTTCTGAACTTTCTTGAATGATCTCAACCTGGTGACCTTGTTCATATGTTTTGCGTATAAAAGGGGCGTTACCCTTTTGGTTTTAGTCCCCATTGAAGATGCTTTGATGAGAATCAAGATCAGTTTAAGTCAAATTCGTGAAGAACTATCCAAAATGATGAAGTGTTTTTACATATTCAAAGATAAGTCATCAAGATCAGGTAGGGAAGGGAGATCAGCACCAGAATTAAGGAATAAAAGTAAATCAAATAGTTCAGCATCAAGTCGTCCAACAAGGTCCACTGGCTCATCTTCAATGCCTAGGAGCATCCCAGAAATGTACAGAGAAAAAGAGCACAACTCGATAGTGTTTTCTCTATCAGAGCTCAGAGAAGCTACTAATAATTTCAATAAATTGTTGAGGCTTGGAGAAGGTGGTTTTGGGAGTGTTTATAAAGGGAAAATTAGGCCACCTGATGGCAAGGGTGATCCTATTGTCGTTGCTATAAAAAAGCTCAACATATATGGCTTACAGGTACCAGCTTCTGCTTTATAATTTACTCCTTCTTTGCAAAATTTAGAGTAAAATACTCATCTTATGCTGTGTGATAGGTGGATTATCAATTCTGTATTCTTCTGCATCTGTCTGGTAGTTAATTGGTTTCATTGGCGAAGAATACTATTTAGGAAACATGAGATAGCATGAATGCACTTTTAGATAAACAAAAGTTGAAACTTAATTTAAAAATGTGTTGCAATGTATTAGAAAACAAGATGCCAGAGAGCTGCTGGAAGGGGCAACTACTTTTATGTGATGTTTGGTAATGTTAGACTAATCCAAGTTAACTTGGGTCAAAGGATACACGGCTACTACGTCTATATATAATCAGCTGTCCGTTTTCTAGGCAACGGAAGTCTTGGTTGCACAATTTCGTAAACTAAAATTAAATGAAAACTTTACAACATATGGACATGAATTAAATATTTTAATGGGTGTCTTCATTTGATAATTCCCCTTGGAAGATGTTGTTTTCATGTAGTTGTATGACGGCTGTAAATACCACACTGGTGACCACTTTTTTCTTTCTTTTTCTTTTTTCTTCCACACCCCCCGCCCCCCCCCCCCCCCCTTTTTTCGTACTCTTTCATGTACAAGAACAGGTTAAAAGTTTGGACTTTGATTAGTTTTCCACGTTTTGGGTTGGACCTGCCACAATATTTGGTAGAAGGAGCTGGTCATGGTCCTTGCTATTCTTTTAAAAGTGCCCCTTACTGGTAATGAAATTCATAGTACCTAGAAGTGGAAGTGGTTTCCTGTAAAGATTGCACTTACTGAGATGACCAGCATCTGTATAAATTATTCATTCGTTTTTGGTAAAATATGAGTCCGAATGTAATGGACAACTTTTATTTCAACTTAAAGATCTTTAATGTGTATTAATTTTGTAATGGATGGGCCACGGTCTCCCATTTCTTCACCTTCTCCATTGTGGATTGGAGTAGGGGGTGCTGTACCAAGGAGTACCTTTTTCTCTTTACTAGTCTTATCTGATGTACAAAACATTCCTCCTCCTTTTTTTTTTCCCTGAAAGGGGACCTCTTATTTATCTTTAGCTTTTCCAGCACGACTCAGATCCACCTTGTGGAATGCTAACATCAGTATGATTCAGCATATGTCCAAAAAACATACATTCAGTCCATACACTAGATTTTCTAATATCAACCTATTGCCTTGAGCTTGTTATTTCAGACGACACTGTCATTTGCTTGGACATCCAAATGTTTCATAGACCTGTTTGACTGAGTTTGACATTCCTATACCACTAGTCTCCGAACTTCAAGCATACAAGAATTAAAACAAGACACCAGATTATTGGGTCAAGGCTATACTGGTTGGAGATGATTAGTACCTGAATTACACTATCTGACTTCATCTATACCTTGAAAATGTACATCTTATGCCCTTATTGTTGAGTTATTTCATGATTACTTGTTTCAATGCTGCTATGAAGTTTCAACTTTAAGGCTTACATTACAGGAGAATGTTTCTCATTATTCATCTTTCATGCAGGGGCATAAAGAGTGGGTGGCAGAGGTTCAATTTCTTGGAGTTTTGGAACACCCTAACCTCGTAAAGCTTTTGGGATACTGTGCTGTAGATGGAGAAAGAGGGATTCAGAGGTTATTGGTGTATGAGTACATGCCCCAGAAGAGCTTAGAGGATCATCTCTTCAACAGGAATGTGCCAGCCATTCCTTGGAGAACAAGGCTACATATTATTCTTGGGGCAGCTCAGGGGATGGCTTATTTACACGAGGGATTGGAAGTACAGGTGCTAATTTTTGGTTGTTGAATTGTATTCAAGTGATGTGATTGTTGACTTCCAGGAAAGAAAGAAAAATCAGTATGTCAGTTAGATTTTAATTACCCCTTTTTACTTTTATCATGTTAAAACATATCAATAACAAAGAAGGATTTTATCTAAGTGCTGATATTTTGATTTTCTAAGATATAATGGAAGACTTGGAAATTCCAAGTTATTTTCATTATCACTTTCTGCAATGCTCAAAGTTTCTGTCCTGTTTTAGTACTTTTTCTGGTCCATTAACATGTCCATGGCACACTTCCGCACTGATTGTTAAATCTGGTTTCTTTGTCTACTTCTTTATTATAGTTCTTTCAAAGTTGCATTCATTGCATCCAAATTTAGAAAAAGTTCTAAAACAAGATTAAAAATGTGAAAAGTTGTAGCAGAGTCAGAAAGTGTACATCCACTGATTAGCTAATGCATGTTAGCACAGGCAAATAGACTTCCTTATTGTGCTTTTTCCTTATTTATATAGTTACTTTTTTCATCTAAAGGTTACTACACGTCTTAATTGTTCCTGTATGAATTTGAAGGTGATTTATCGAGATTTTAAGTCTTCAAATGTGCTTTTGGACAACAACTTCAATCCAAAGCTTTCAGACTTTGGGCTTGCAAGAGAAGGGCCAATAGGGGATAGAAGTCATGTATCTACAGCGGTATGTATGATAGAAGTTTGATTTTTACTGCAGTTTTACTCTAAATTGGTGTTTACCCTTCAGATTGGTTGGTATTTTTATGGTAGTTTTGCTATTAGTAGGCTGCTATCTGAAAGCTATTCAGTATCCTTTTTTTTTTAAATGGCTGGGAAAAAATACTGTACTTCTATGTATTTTGGTTAAGTGCTCTTTGTGTATAAGATGAGGTAAAATGCTCGGTTCAGTTCTTTTTAGTTCAATAAATGTGGAGAGAATCTTGAAACTTTATGTTACATATATAGCACTATTTTTCACTCCCTTCCTAGTGTACTTGGATTATGCATTCTTTTACAATCTCACATTGTATTTTATATACTTTTTCTTCATCCTTTTTTTTTGTGTTATTCGTCTGCCTATGATCTTGCTTTGGTGAAAGATTTCAAAAGTCTTTTGCACTTTTACTCATCTCTTTGGTTGCGTTTGGTTCACCTCCTCAAAAGCATTGCTACAACTGCAATCATGCGATGATACTTATTTATGTATGTAGTACAGAATCTCTTCTTCTTATTGTTGTTTTCTGAACCTTTTTTGGTGATTAGCCTGTCGGGACTTATGGTTATGCTGCCCCAGAATATGTTACAGAAGGCCATCTGTCAACCAGGAGTGATATATATAGTTTTGGGGTCGTACTTTATGAGATCCTCACGGGCAGGCGAGCTCTGGAGAGAAATCGCCCGGCGGTGGAGCAGAAGCTGTTGGAGTGGGTGAAACAGTTCCCAGCAGACAGTAGGAAATTCAGCATGATAATCGATCCTCGTCTACAAAACAAATATTCTCTGAATGCTGCAAGGAGGATTGCAAAGCTAGCTGATAGCTGCCTGAACAAGAATGCAAGAGATAGACCAACAATCACTCAGGTAGTGGAGGTCTTGCAGCAAGCTATAAAAGACACAGAAGAGGAAAGTTCTTCAAATACAATAGGTCCCGAGCCTTCGAGCTCCAGAAGTAAACCGGTTGCAACAGATAAACAATTCAACAAATTGAGAGTGAATACAGCTATGAGACAGATGAGCCATGCTGCTCAGGTAAGTTCAACCTGGCTTTGTATAGAAACTTTATATGAGCTAAAGATAAAACTAATTGACTTGGTTTTATACCTTCTTTGGCTAACTATTCTTGTGTTGATATCTGCTACAGGCCTGAATCTTAATCGATCTCCTGCTCAACTTGAACATGGAGTTGTAATTCAAGCTGTTATGCGAATACGAGAACATTCCCACTGTTTATTCAATTTCTCACGTGGGTTTGGAATCTGGCATTTTTGTAGAAGATGGATCCATACATTTTTTGGAGTTGCTAAATACGGATTCGAATTTCTATTTTTCTGATGAGCACAAAAGTTTTAATGAGAAAGCAAAGTTCCAGACTTCAAGGAAGAATGGTGCCAGGATGGATACAAAACTCTGTCTGCAGGAAAAGTTTCAGGATCGGCCATTATGCATTATTTTTGGGATGTGGCATTCCATAATGCTGTTACTACTGTGCATGTAAAATTCTTTTAAATTGCTAGAGGCTGGAGTTTCTTGCCAAGCTGATTGTGGTTTTTGTTTCTCTTCTGCATTTTTTTCGGCCCCTGCAGAATTTAATAAGCGACTTGTCAGGTTTTTTTCTGCTGCATGAGTTTTACCTGTCCATTTTCGCAAACTATTCATGTACATCAGCCATTTTTATGCGTTCCTTTCTTCTTCTGCTCTCCCTTTCTGTCTTCTGTTTTAGCCCACGCAACATGCATAACTGGCTTGTAACCAATTGTCATTGGCTAAGTAATTCCTTGTCATAACTACGAAGAGTCATTTACCTCAAAAAAAATATAGGTTTCTTCAAGGATCGTGTTAATGTATTAACGACAATTATCTTTTTGTTTTTTCGTGGGGAAGAAAATCAGTTGATAACAAATCTTCTAATAAGCATGGCAGAGATTGCTCTGTCAAATGAATATCTAAATTCTTGCAAAAGAGAAGTTTATATTTAGTGTTCGAATTTCAAAATTCAAAATCTTTTTTTCCTTTGAAATTATAAACAATATTTCAAATGAATATTGGTTCCGTTTGAATTCGTCATTTTTTCAAAAATAAGTTTTTCAAATACAATGTTACAGTAATACACAATAACTAAAAAAAATATTTCATCTATACAATATATCAAATATTTTAAAAAAATTTTATAGTAAAAATTTTTCATATATACTGCTATAGTAAAATTTTTTAAAAATATTCCTAAAAATAGCTAATCCAAACAGATAAATTCTTTCAAAAGAGAAGTTTTTAGTTAGTGATCATCTTACAAAACCCATAAAATCTTTTTTCCTCCAAAATTGCGTGTAATTGTAAGAGTTACTTTCAGCTTTACAAAATCTTTTTTCCTCCGTAACTAATTTCATATCATTTCATAAAATGTCTTTATTAAAAAAAGGTTATTATAAGAATTTTCTTGCAAACCCTATCCAATTAAAAAAATACAATACAAAATCAAATCAAATCAAAGTAATTTATTTTAATTTTAAATATAAATAAGAGGTTTTGAGTTCGGGCCTTTCAATAAAAAAAATATTTTTAAAAAACAAAATCAATCCCATAAAAACTAAAAAGTCAATTAAACGATAAACGAGGAAACAAAAAAAAAAAAAAAAGCAGCCTGCCGCGTCATAAACCCAGTTCTTCGTCATCGGCTCGCTCAGTTCTTTCTTTCCCTCCGCTTCCGGATTCTGCTTCCCACTGACCCCAATGCAGAACAAGAAGAGCTTTACTCTGTTACAAACAGTTGCGACCGCCGCCGTTTTTTCTGCTGTTTCCGGCTGGTACCGCCCACCATCATTACCCCCTTTACTCTTATTTGTTACTTTTTTTTTTTTATTTTCAATAACAAAGTTTCAATTTTTTTGTAATCCATAACGAGTTCCTTCTGCAGGTATGGATTTATGTTCGGAAGAGAGTCAGCTCGAAAGGAACTCAACGATTTGATTGAAGGCCTCCGACGCTCCAACTCCGAACATCCCTCTTCTCCTCCTCCGGCGGATTCCTAATATCCGGTAATTCATCACAAGCACAAAATTTTGCCAGCAATTTTTATTTTGTAGTTGTGTGCTGGAATAAAAATACGATTTTTTAGATATTGTCTGCATTGGGATTTTGTCAATATAATATAGGATTGGAGTAAATTAGATTTCTTTTTTTTTTTTTTTATGTATATTGGAAAAAGTAATAATTTTTTTTTATCTATGGGGCTAAATCAAGGTTGTTCTTTACTTGGTCTAGTGTAGATTCTGAGTATAATAGTTTTTGTAGGTGTTAAAAGACGGTAGTCTTACTCGAACTTGCAACAAAGTCATGGGTCGAAATGTCCTTCTTGGATTGGAGTAGAGTCCATGCTGAAGGTATTTGGACCTCAATCAAAAGCTCTCAATGTATGCTTCCTGGGCTGGCAAGTTAGTTTTGGACGAGGAGCAAACTTTTGCTGCATATAATTGCTGTATGTTTGGCATATAGGTTGACATTTTGGTATGTTAAACTGATTGTGATGTACTTTTCTGGAAGAAAAGTATTGTAATAACTTGTAAGCGTTTCTACAGGCGTGATTTTCCAGTATGGGATGATAATGTATTAATTTAGTTTTTTGGTAGTTTCTGATGAAATATAATGACACCAAAGTGCAAAAGCAAGAGCCAGAAACTGGATAAATCTCACAAATTAAAAAGGTAAAGAACTTGGATTGGAGATGTATAGTGCATTGTCGTAATATGAATCCATGGCTGATCTTCAAGTGATGTTGCTAAATTACACTGCATCAAGGACATGGAGGTCTAATACCCATTACTTAACAAGCTCTTTAGCTTCCCTCCACCATATGAAGTCTAGCTATCATGATGGATTTTCAGAGCTCTAAATTTATATGGATTTAGTTTTCTTCTGTTGGTCTACCTTGTAGTATGATAAGTACAGAATGTATGATTTCTTCTCATCTCCTATATTTTCTCTTATATCTTTATTGCTCTGGAATGTAAAAGTTCTATGTCCATGTCGCTTTATACAAGGGCAGCCTCATTAATTTTCTGCTCACTTTTTCCTTTGATAAATCCCACGTATAACTCTGTCCTGCTTGTATCACTCTCTGGAAGCCTTGTGTGTCTACCACCTTCAGACATGCTTTTGACAAACTCCACCAAATTTTGCCAGTTGTTTGGTTCGAATAAATGCTTATTCATTCTTAAGTATGTGAAGGCACTCAATCCATTTCCTGCATCTGATCTACTTGTTGCCAATACCTGGGCATAAGCTCCAGCATCATGTCTCTCAAGGGCATTTTCTCCTGCAAGTTCTATTCCAGCTGTTCTAGTTGCCATCTTTATTTGCCTGACTAAACCTTCTGGTGAGCAATTTGCATATTCAGGCTGTTGCTCATCTTTCATTTCCATACATGTAAAGTTGAAGACAACCCCATGCTTACCCATCATATTTGCTATTGGTAGGTAGCCATCTCGATGCCTGGTATTGTAGTATCCTGCTGTTAATTCTGCTGCATGTGATCTTGTTTTGTAGTGCCAATGTATTCCAGCTACTTTTCCAGACAGTTTAGCTCCAGTACCTCGGAATATACCTTCTGCTGCAGCCAGGATTCTGTCTCCATGCTCGAGAAGCTTTGTTGAATACCATTCTAAGAAAAAGTGTCCATATTCACTATTCCATGTTCCATCCCTTCTGAAAAACCCTGTGTCTTCGGGAAATTGGTTATAGTGGCCAGCATCATGAGGCCCTCCATTGCCCCAATCCTTCTTTCCAATTGCCTCTGCTGATGCTTCCAGTGAAGATTTCATGTACTGTTTTGGAAATAAATATGTTTTCGTGAAAAAATGAAACTAGAATCGGCTTTATATAGTATTCTGATAGAGGCTGAATTTTGATTATGTAAACACATAATGCTCATTAGAAAAAATTCTTGTTTATCTGGCAGATTGAACATGTCTAAAATTTCACTCGAGTATTAGAAAATGGGTCGGTTGAACTAATTTCCCCTGAGTTTTGTCATGATTACAGGCTACCATGAGATTTTTATATTATGTTTACCTCTCAACTCAAATTGTTGTGGTCTCAATATCATCATTGTTGAGACAACAGAGGGGAGAGGCTATTCTAAGTCAAGAATATGAGAGTTCTGATAGAATCACTAAGTCATAACAGTGATAGGGACTAGCATAGCTATGAAGAACACAAAGGTGATCTATATCAATATGATGGAAGTTAGGGCGGTCGGTTCAATTTCACTTCAGAAAATTAAGTTTGGGCGTACCTTGTCATTGCATTGAAATTCTCCAATTCCAGGAAATCTCCATGTTCCATTGCTTTCTGGATAGGATGGGTATCTTAGCTCTCCACAAGGCCCCATTCCCACCTGAATCTCCTGCAATGAAGAAACAAAATTTCATTTGTATAGATGATGGTAGGAGCTTCTTTATGTACGACTGTTAAAAGGATAGGAATATATGGTGGTCCGTTTAGGAGATATTTTAGGCATGGTTGGCATGGTTAAAACCTTTTAAGTGGTCCATCATATGTGATTTTGTGGTACCTAAAGACTAGTTTTATGTATTTTTTAGTATTCATGCCTTGTCACTTCATTGATATTGTTTCAAGTTCCTTCTGCCTCCAACCAGAGCCAGAAGCAGTGAAAGTGAAGATAGGGCAAACAATCACCCAAACAGAACCGGAGCAATTGTTGCGGGTAGCACAATATAGTTTCTTACAGATGGTTGTTTTTAATTAGTTGAATAGAGTTTTTTTGAATATTTGAGACTAATGTATATAATCATTAGTTGAACATGTACATATTTTCGGTCTCAATGTAATAATCATGTTCTCTTTACAAGATTGCTTATGTAAGAGTTGATAGGTTCTCAAATTCTTTTGCACATGCATATTGCAAGGAATTATTTGGCCTTTGCTGCGCTTTACTTTTATTCGTAGCTATTACTCTCTCCCTTTTGGATTTTATTCGTAGCTATTAATATCTCCCTTTTGGAAGCATTCTTGGCAATCACTTGCTTCAACTATGAACGAGGATTTGGATCTCTTGCCATGTACTCCTTGTCCAAAATGCTATGTACCCTTCCTTTTGGAACTTAACAGAAACTTCAAAGAGTTAAATGTTTCAATTTGCCCTTTGTGGTGAAATGTGAGAGGTATTTTATGTGATAAAAAATATTGTCATGGATATTTTGCACGGTGTTACGGATTGTGTGGTTTGCCATGACATGAAATGTGACAGGATTAATGGGAGGGAGAGAGTGTTTCCCAGAGAGAGGAGACAATTATGTGCAAATCTGGCCATGGTTTTGTATCTAATTTGCTCCCTGTTCTCTGTTTGCAGAGCCATTTCCTTCCCTTTAAACCCATTTATTCAGAAGCTTTTCTTAATATTACAGGGATCTTACAAGTATAGTGTCTTTTGTGGTTTCGAGTTTCATAACACATTTCTATATCTTATATTGAATCTTTTCCTCTTTGAGATATTTATATAAATGACTGCAATATATCCAAGTTAAAAATGTTAGGTAAAGTAGTCTAGAAAATAAAAGCCTTACCATTATGACTTCCCCCAAGTAATCTTTGAATCTGTCTCTGAAGCTCATCATGTAGTCTGAGTAGACCTGAATTGGTGTTCTGCCTCTGAGCAGTGGTAAAGAATCACAGCCCAGTGAGATGTACTCAGGATTCCTTCGGCCTGATCTATCTGTGTAGACAAGGTTGGGATTCTTGCTCATTTCTTCGAGCACCCATGGGGGTAAGGGGATGCTACAAAATTGATGACCATAATTTACAGTAAAGGTACAGAAAAAGTTGTCTTTTAAGATGAAGATAGTACTGCAATATAGCAAGGAAGTATGGATATAGGTTCTGAATACAATTAGCAGAGAAAATTGAAGATTTACAGGGCCCCTTCAATGAGTAGAGACATCTTCAGGTGGAAGATAAAACATCCTAAATTACAGCTAAAGCAAAAATCTCATGTCGACCTCTTGGAAGGTTCTTGCTTTCAAATGAGAAACCTAAAACACTCTTCATAGTTATTGTTATAACCCCACAAGATTGCTAGATCTCCTATGGTATGCTTTACCGGCAAGAAATGTGAGTTACAAAGATGGTTGTTTATTCATGTTCTACAAGCTGGAACTGATAAAATAGATCCTAGACCACAGAAGTCAAATAAAGCAAAGACATAGGAAAGCCTAAACCGGAATTAAATGGCAAGTTGGTGCTTGGGGGCAATTTAACCTGACTACTTTCAGGGTATAATATGTATCAATCGCCTAAAAATCTAAAGTTTAGCGGATGAAAAGGTACCTGCAAGAATCGCCAACGTTCCCTCCGCATTGATGGAAAGACATAACAACTTGCAGCTTCAAGCCATGGTTTTGAACCATATTCACAAGCTCGGCATAACCTTCCCAGTTATATTTCAAGGGTCCATCTTTCTCTACCAATCCCCACCAAGCATCAACCATTACTCCTTCAACTCCTGCACTTTTCAAAGCCATCAAACTAGCATTCATCGCTCTTGGCTTGCTCAAGTTCCCACCAACTGATACGGTATCAAGTGGTAGCATCACAAAAACAGGTACCCTTGAACCGTTTTGGCTATGAGGAGCTGGTAAACCATGAAGTTTCTCTCCCTGCTCATTTTTTCTCCCTTCGAGCAGTGAGGGTCTCTCACGTGAGATTGGAGCTTCTTGCATTGAATTCCTCGCCCGGAGGCGGCATGTTGGCCTGATCTGGGCAAAACAGACCATGCCACTGTAATCATCTGGAGTTTTTAGACTGCTGCTGTCTTTAAAGTTGATAAAAGAAGTTGAAGAACGAAGTGTCAGAGCCATTTTTGAGTAGGTGTATAGAAAAGAGAAGTGGGGAACGGATAAGGGCCGCAAGCGTTAATTTATAAAGAGAGAGTCAGGTTTGAGTTTATGAAGAAGACAACGTTGGCGGGCTCTGTTTCCAAATGGAAAAAAGTGCAGAAGATCAAAACACGTCAGCTCCCCTTTTCAAAGTCTTTCTTTGGACACTCACACGTGTTCTTTGAATTGATATTACTTGCACAGGGTAAAAACATGGCAACGACTAAGAACGAAAGAATGTTTTAGGTACTAAATTCATGGTTTAGCAATGAATAGGAATGAAAGAATGTTATAGGTGTTAAATTTATGTTTACATGTGAAGTGTACAATCATCTGCTAATTAAAAGGGGAAGCAGCTACATGCAGGGGTGTCAACGGGTCGGGTCGGGTTTGGACTTGGACCCAACCCGAATTCGATATATTTTTCTGGATTTGGATTGAAAAATAATTTCAATACCCGAATCAGAACCCATTTACTCTAACAGAAAATGAATCGGATACGGAATATAGGATTTTGCTACAACTCGGATCTAGACAATATATTAATAATTATAATATATAAATATTTCTGAATACATTCTTTTACCAAATTAATAATTTAGTAATAACTTTGTAAATTGATTTGTGGTTAGTTTTGAATTGATTATTATGAGTTATTTGTGATTCAGTTTTGTAATTTGATTGGTTTTGGATTTAATTTTGGAATGTTTAAATTTGGACCTTTTCTTTCCAGGTAAATCCAGACCCGATTCGAGATCCGGTTCCGAGACTCTAAGATTAAGACCCGTCGGATATACGGATCGAGTCTGAATCTACTACATAAAAATGAGTCTGGATCCGGATCTAAAATTTTTAATTTCGGCTCGAACCAACCCATTGACACTCCTAACTACATGGAAGCTGCCATCCATGCGGAGGAGTGATTGTTTGTTCCGATGAAAATGTCGTGCAAACTTGTTCAACAAAAAGTTTAGTTAATGACGGTACTGCTTGTTAATTCATTTATTGATCTGAGAATATCTTCTGTCAAGTGATGCCCTTCTTGAATATTATGAACTTCAGCCGCCATGTTAAATGTATCTGTCCTAATCAAAGCCGTATTTTGTGCGTGATGGTAATTTTACTTGAGCAGAGGCTATCGATGCTATTTTGGTTGCTATAGAAATCGAATGGATAAACCTTAGCTAAATACATATTATGCCTTGTGGTCTTTGCATCACCTTAAGCTTTGCTTCCTCCTCTCCCTATTTTCTGCTCACCTAGTTTGAGCTTCAAATGGAGAAATCTGACTTGTAGTGACCCACTTTAATCGTGTCGATTAGATTTACGACATCAAGAATATTCATCATTTTTTCCCAGTTCAGATTTTTGTCTTGACTTCGCTTAAAACTGTGGTTTGTATTCTCTTTTATGATGAACTTCTTCTATCTCCTGTTTGAGATAATGGAGTCCAGAGACAGCAGGCCGGTTAAGAAAGTAGTTGCTTGCATTGCTAATTGGTAGGTTCAGAAAAGATTATTTACCACTTGTTCTTGCAAACTTATGGTCGCTGTCAAGCAAACCCCACATGGTTCCCCCCCTACTTGCTTGTTTTCTCAGTGGCTTATACGTACCAGAGCCTGTGTTTCTGTGTTAACGTGTGGATGACAAAAAATGTCGAGTTGCTTCGAAAATTTCCTACTTTTGAAGTTGTTTTAGGATAAGAACGTACAAAAGATGCTTCTTTGAAGCTGTATTTGTGGTTGCAACAAAGTTTGGTAACTTCAGTTTCTTGGAGACGCCATCCCATACATGCAGAGTTTATCCACTCAGCAGCTGAGTCACCATATCACGAATTCATGGTTCGAAGACTCGGCCGAGACCGAGTCACCGTCTTGGCTCTTATCGATACGATACCGTGATGAAACGATACCAAGATATTTAACTCGCCGAAACGTCACCGTGAAGGGTTGAAACGACCGAGTCACACCGAGTCATTCAACTCGAATTTTTATTTTTTTTACTAATTTTTTAATTATTTTTGTTTACCATATTTTTTTACAATTTTTAGAATATTAAATATTTCAAAAATTCGCGTCTCGCCGAGACCACGACCGATATGCCGAGACCGATGTGGAACGATTCAGGCCGCGACCGCAACCACGACTGCTTTGAACCATGATCACGATACTTATAATCAACTTGATGGGGCAAAACGGATCATCCTTGTTTGTCTGCTGCTTGATTAGTGCAGGGAAATTTTTTGTTTATGGAAGAAATTTGCAAGAGTGGTGATAGATTCCACAGTTTCATTGTTTGAAAGTAAAAAGAACGAAAAGCATAAACATCTATTTAGTTTTGAGATAAACATTCATGTTTTGGGTTCTATTTGTGCTTGAATTGTCAGGTTTGAAGCAAGACTTGGAAGGGAGAAATCTCAAGGCCTAAGCACAAAGTTGGCTGCAGTTAGTAGAATTCACACTCGAAAAGGCACACAGGCATGATCATAGGATCTTTGGCTTTTATACTGTAAATTGGTGGTTTCAAATGTGGATAGTTATTGAATTTTTGCAAAAATTGTTGATAAACTACATAGGGGCAAAAAGACCATGGCGTGGGTGGTCAAGTTTCCTCCTTTTCGGGTGGAAAAGATCAATTTTTTCAATCTAAATGTGCACGTATTAACAACCAAAACAAGAAAAGGAAAAACAAGACAGAGGTAGGGATGGGCATCTTTGATGATCTAGTGGTCGGAAAAACCCAGTGATTCGATTCGAATTAACGGATATCCAATCTGGCGGATCGTATGCCGTCAAATCACGTCCGGATCAAGGAGTAATGCGAGTCGGATTTGGGTATCATTTTTTGTGATCCGCGGATATCCAATCAGATTCGCATAGCATTTTTTTTGTAAGAATTTTTTATACATTAAATTCACTAATTTATAATAATTTTAACTTTTTTTTTATTTTTTGTCCTCTTTCAAAATACGCTTTCTTTGTATATGTGTTAAGTTTTTAAATATATTGTCATATAATTTGTGGGTAAGAAAAATTTTAGATAAAATGTTGAATCTTGTTACTTTATATTGCAGCCAAAAAAAAAAGAGATTAATTTTGACTAAAAATTCCTTTTTTTTTTTTAATGACTAAAAACTCGTATGTAAGTACAACCTATCACTTATATGACATTTTTTAAACTCTAAATACATTTGAATTTCATTTTATCTTTGAAATTTATAGTTTTCTTTCAAAGGAAATTTTAAAATTTAGATACTGATCGGAATTTGAAGTCTCTAATTCTAGTAATTATTATAGGTGCCTTTGTCCATACTCTTTCTTGAAAGGGAGAGTAGGTAGGTATCCATCCCTTTTCTCATTGGTTATATCTTGCGATTTATTTCCCATGCCGTCCAATGCCATCTAAGAAAGTGTACTACGTATTGAATATAGACAAGAATCTTTAGCATGTTGGTCCTTTTGCTGCTGAGAAAATACCAAATCTCCAGCTGCTGCAGACGTTGATAGTTTGGCTCCCAAGTGGCTCTTGTGGACGGCCTTAAATCTTATCCATTTTCTTTTTGATCTTCATGCACTTTTAGGACCATATTTAGGAAATGTACTAGAGTAGAGTCACTGGTAAACATCTAGACAAGGGACAGAAACGTGAGAATCAAACTTCAGGACCGTATTTGTGGAATGAATGGAGATTGCTACACCAATTTTTGGCACTACACAATACATAAGAGTGAGTGGTAAAAACATCTAGATGAAGGGATTGGAGATGTCAGGATCAAAAATTGCAATTTGCTGTTTAACTCCTAAATAGGCGATCTTGTGACCAATGATGCCTTGGTATGTTGGAACTTGGAATCACTCGTACAGAAAAAATTTGCTGGACCACAGTAAGTTTCTTGGCTCTTGTTCATTTCTTCTTTGGTTCATTTTCAACTCAAATGGGAGCTGAACACACGTCATTGGATATGTACATTTCCATTTCAGATTTGATATTTTCTTTCATGGTCGGTTTGATTCCGTACTCTTTTGATTTCCTCAGGACAAGAAAGTCCAGTTGAAATTCTATGATCCCTTTTGAATTAGGCACGTTCTTGTGCTTTTCACACTAGCTAAAACTGCCAAAAAACCAATCATTTTTTTCAGCGAAACGGTTCATATTATTGCAATGGTCCTTGCTGGCTACTTGTAAAAAGCAAGGTTTGGTGGCCATTCTCACCAAATCTTGTGGCTCCTGAGTCTGCAGAAACGTAATCACTTTTAACTCCCACAAGCTTCCGCTGGCCCTTCCTCTTTCCTTGATGTGATCTTTTCTCAACGTAGAAAAGGTGAAAATGAAAGCACCTATGATTAACGTGCAAGCACCTATAATTAACGTGCAAGCAATGTGGATTAAGCACAAATTAATCTATCCGCGCCTTCGAGGGCAATACACAAGAAGGCGTGGAATCTGGATACTATGAGTCACGCTTGGTCACTGACTTCTGTCTAAAGCGTGTCCAGCAAATGCTTGCAAGCACATTTACATCTTCTTGTCTGTGGAAGCCAAGGAGAAATGAACCTGCTGAATATAAATTGCTAGCTGTTTTCGTCGTCTTTGTTACCAATCGCTGCATGAATGGGGTAAAACAGGTCCATTCTTGTGCATGTGCTGGGGTTCTTTCCATGTATTCTTGAATCAAGTCTGTCTCATGATATGAAAGTTCTTGTGACAAGTCCATTCCAATAAACTATAAACAAAATTATGATTGATTTAAGCACTTTGAGGTTTGAATTTGATATACAAGAGAGTGAAGATTCGCACAACTGCACGAGAAAGTTACTTACGTTACATTCTTCCTAAAATTGCCAGGATGAATGCCTTAAACATCAGACATAAACACAAAGATTAGGCATTCATACCAAACTTCAGCATTGAGATGCAGCAGGTCCTGCGAAAAAATGTTTCCAGGGGATGAATCAATGCTCATGGGGAAAAGTATAAGCATTTGATTTTTCCTCTCCAACACTGACATGAAGAACAAGAGGAGTTCTCCTCTAAACTGTAATGGAATGTGAACTTATATATTGCAACAGAGACGGATAATATAAAAACAAAACCAAAGGTGGCCTGTCTGTTTACAGATATCTCATACTACGTATCTTCCAGTAGGGATAGTACCATTCGTAAATGTCACAATCATACAGCTCCATTATGATAAATATCCTGAGTGCTGCTTAGTGTTTTAGAATCCATTCAATTTAACAAAATAATTCAGGTTAACAAGTACAGCATCCACTTTTTACTTTTCTCTTCAAGAGTCTGCAATTGGGAAAGCAGAACCGAGTTTGTTCCCCAAACGATAGCACTTCACATTGACAGGATATGGACCAAGCTCAACTTGATTATCTTCTCCACCCACAAAGAAACATAGAGTATAAAGCGCAACTTCAAACTCAGGACTCACTCCTACCAAACAGCTTGAAACAGATTTCAGAACACCGTTCCATTCAAACTGAATTGTGAGTAACTGGGTCTCGGAGTCAGGCTGCAATGTATACAAAGGATCTAAGTTTCAAGTGTATCGCATGGAATAAGCGAAGACTGAAAACCCAAAGCCATGATAAAATTAGGCTAAATGACTACTATGTTTCTCATACACCATAAAACTAGTATGTTTGAGAATAATCTAAACTCCCTATTTACCAATACATGCATTTCACATATTAGCTGAGGTTCTTTCTCATTCTCAATTAGATGGATAGTCCTATAAAACCCATCCTGGCATCATCAGCTGGTTTGCCCACATCAGCACTAGAGTTGCTCTTTTTTTTTTTTTTTTTTTATTTGAAAGAGAGGAAAGAAAAAGGAATAAGCATCTTTTATCTGATTTGGGATTCCATTGATCAATGAATTTGAGACACATTGCTTGAACGCTGAAGTGATGAACAGTATTAAGAGGAAAAATATGTTAAGTTATAATTCAACAGAGAATCCAGAAAGAATGCTAACCATCATTACCCAAAAATTGACCAATAATGAAACAAGGGGAAGTTTGCACTATAAGATTCCAAATATGTCCCAAAATTGCTATTTCCTATCCACTGCAGCATGAATGTAAATGAATCACTTACAAACTGTCCATGCCTTCGAGGAAGAATATAACCTTGATAATCCACCCTCCCCTTTGCTTCTTCAAGATAAAACTGCAGACAAAATGAAACAGATTGACATCTTTGTAAAGTACCAATGAAACGCATTCAATAATTAATGAGAACATTGGTAGAAAGAAAATGGTTACAACTGAAAATAACAAAGGCTAATAAGGTCCTAACCGTGCCAACAACTACTGCAATTAATGCTGTCTCCAAAGTACTAATGTGCATATGGTTTACCAAAGATGTGATCTTAGTCAATTCGAAGAAGCATCCATGTGATGCAGAGTGTTTGTTGACCAGAATCTATTTAATTGAAACTAGGAGAATGCAGTTTATTTGCATCCAAAACATATCAAACTGCAACATTACCTTCACAGCTCCTCTTGCCAAATCAAATGTCCTTTTCATCGGGTTAGAATTTTGTTAGTGAGTTCTTGAATTTCCATTTAAAATATCATATCCCACCTTATCACAATAAAAAGGGTAACATTTTTTTTAGTCATTACTCTTTTCAGATGATACTTATATAGTTTATACTAGTTCACAATAACTCAATTAGTACAGTAAGTTATTAAGAGTAAAAGAAGTTAAGGGTGTTTTAGGCATGTAATAATTTCATTAAGGGTATGTTAGGTGTTACAGAAAAAGGAAGAAACACGATTATATTATATAGTAATAGATGGATAGAAGAATCCATTTGGAATGATTAGAAACAGTTTTATGATTACAGAAACACGATATGCACCTGAAGCCAGTTGTGGAATCCAGACACTTCTTGCTCTCCACGTTGCTTGATTTCTCCAACAAAAACATGCTCAAAAGCTGAAGAAGAACCATGGGTACCACCTCGGTTGTAAAGGTCAAACCAGAGACTAGTCATCACTCTCTTGAACTCCTCATAGTTATGGGACACAATGCCCTTTGATATGAGATAATTGTAGAGATATTTGATTGGTGCAGTTCTACTGATTTCTTCTATAAATGCTGTTTGCTCCTGCTTCTCTTGAGATGTCACATTTTCCTTGTACCCTTCATGTGGGTTGTAGTTATCTAAAAGAGAACAAAAGCGAGAAAAAGTAGGCCTCTTAAATATATCTTCATTCACCCAGGAAAATAGGCTTCCTTCTGCACAATCTCCTTTTTGGTAAACCTTCTTTCCTTCACCAATATCAATTTCATAGTCCTTGCCTGGTGTCAAACGGTTTAAATCCAGTTCCCAGAGCTTGTTACAAGCTTTAGATAGATCTCTCAGTTCTTCTTCTGAGGGCTCCATGTGACTTCTGTATTCAACCTCATTAGAGTAAGTTTGTTCTTCAGGAGGGCGTTTATAGTTGTCCCAGTGATCCATGTGTACCTGCCTCCATTTTTTAAGTCAAATGTTCTATTCAGATAGACACAGCAATATTTTGACCAAAAAAAAAAAAGTTAGAAACAGCAATAAGCGACATACAGAATTAATGCATCACATATATACAGGAAGCTCATATAGAAAAGACTGTCAAGGGGATTAAAAGGTTAGACTCACAATGCCTTAAATTGCCAATCTAGTTTGACATGAGAATGCTAGAAATAACAGAAGATCAATGGATCAAATACAATTGTATCAGCAGGCTAACAAGTCAAAAGCACAGATAGTTACACAAATATTTATGAGACCAACCAGATAGAATACCACCAAATAGGATAAAAAAGTTGATGCTAAGTGTTCCTTTTCAAGCAACAACAACTTTTGATCTCCCAATTTACGAAGTTTTATGAAGTCAACCAGATAATATGATGTCAATATCATGAGTGAATGAACATGTCGACATTGAACTATACAGGATATAATGCAAATTTTGTCCCGACCATTGAGGATCAAAATTGTCAAAGACGAAACAGGGTGTACACTTGGACTACCGCCAAAAAAGGAGGATGGTGTGGCAGGAGCGGGAGTAAAACTAGAATTCACCTACTAAGTGTAAAAGGAAAATGCTGCTGCTGCCCTGACATCACAACTCAAGCAAGTAAATGCAATCTATCTTCTGTTTTCAATGTATCACATTGGAAATAAATTATTTATTCTCAACAATTTTAAGTACAAATTCCTGCCCCTCTTATCTTAACATGCTTGTGTTCGTCAACTTAAAAGAAAAAAAAGCCTAGGTTTGTGTTCAAAAAGATTATGATGGAACTCTAGTTGTTGAGTATTGCAGTTCAACTATAAATAAAAATCCTTCAACAGGGCAGAAGGGAAAAGCATGAATGATACATGTCATGTAATGCACACCAGGCAAAAAGATAATACCTTTTGGTGTCTTTTTGAAGGCTTTTTATGGACAGTTTCCCAACCATCTTTGCTTTCTCCTCCCTGCTGTACAAGTTCCATGAAACCAGTTCCCTTCAGCACCAAGCTTTTCTTAATCAGAAAAACAAAAAAGGAAAATTACACATGCAAACTGAACCTGTTGATTCCACTGGCTCTGGTCGTAATTATCTTGTCTACGCTCATCATTTCTCTCATTATCCTGCCAAGTGGCCTGCAATTATAACATTTAAGATTAGTAATTACCAAAAAAAAGACAGACTAAATTGACAGTTTTTGCAAAGTAATATGAAAAACAGCACAAGCAGTTATCATTTGTCTGTGCATCGAAAAGTTTATGCTCTTCTCTTTCTTGTTAAAATGACATAAATTCAATGCATTTGATACTTCCTGCAAGGCCCAACCAGGCCTTTTACTAAGTGAAAAAATTAATACATGAATCTTATGCCACCATAAAGATTAAGAAGTTGTCAACAGAAGGATTTCAAAATTCAAGCCCTCACCAAAACAAAAGAGATTTATTCACCACAGTTCATCAGTCTTTGCTGTAAGAAATCAGCCGATTAAACTGTATGCGGAAATACTGAGATAGAGTCCAATTTCGCTGGCCTATAAATCAAGAAATTGTATACAAAAGGATCAAACTATTTTCGGTCTCTAAACCTCAGGGCCATTTTACAGAATACTGATATTTTTATGGAAATCAAAGAAATATTGTGGATTTTACTGTCGTCTTTCCAAAAAAATGGACTTTAAATTCATCTTATAATATTCATTTTGGCGTCTACTAACTGCGTTTCTTTCTCCTTCAAGTGCAACTGTTGTTCCTTTTCTTCTCAAACTCCCTCTACTCCTCAATTCTATTCTCCAGCTCTTCCAACGAAACACCACATCCAAATTTGATGCAAAACCACCAAGGCCAAAGCTATTATAACTAGTTCTAGTATTATGGTCTCCCACTTGCACAGCACTCATCTGTTCTTGTCATTTTGAATTGTCCCTCCTCTTCTTCTGCTACTGCTGGTGTTTCTTGGCTTTATCTTACATCTGATCACAATGATGAGGACGCGAATGGCTGCTGCTTCTGCTGCTGCTGCGCTTTGGATCCCAGTAAGGACAGACTAACCCACAACACCAACAATAATTTTCCCAGCACTCCACTTTAATATCTTTATCATTACAATTCTGAGCTCCAGGGATTTGGCTGACAAAGAAAATGAACTAAGGCACCTCAACGGTGCTAGTTTGACATTGATTATTGGTGGTGGTTGTGAGGAGGGAATAATTGGGATGGAAAGGTGCTGCAGGAGGTGCAGCTCACATGATGCGCTTTTATGGTTGCTCTTCTACATTATTGTTCTCTTCTCGTATGCGCATAGAATTAATGGAGAAAGACGGAGGGGAAGGACAGGGAGAAGTGCAAGAAGAAAAAAATAACAGTAGATGGAAACGGATAAAGAAGATGGAAGAATCGAGTTCTAACAGTAGAAGTTTTAGAAGTCAATTTCTCAGAAAACCAACTTCAAAAAGAAATTAAAAAAAAAAAAATCAACAATGCCTCTGTAAATTCCAGTAAAAATATGAATATTCACGTAAATAACACCTAAGCCCCACATAAGATAAATCAAGGCGCAGATCATCTTGCTCATGTATCAATAATCCAGCAAAATCAAGTTTTTCCCAAACATGCGTTAACCACACGAAGAAAATACTCCAAATTCAACTATATAGATAATAATAGCTTAAACCATATAAGCAGAATCAAGAACCCACAGAAAATCACCATCTACCAAAGCCTGCAAAACTTAAGCAAAAAAAAATTAAACAATTAACCTTCTGGGGTCTCATGGCTGGCCGCGATCCACTTGATTCCCACGCCTCATTTCTTCCATAATTCCCTTCCTACCATCCAAAATTAAAATACCCAAAAGTAAAAATCAGATTTTTATATATAGTTCCGCTAAAACCCGAAAAAAAAGGGTTCACAGGATCAAAGTCTTTAACCTGTCTATTATACTCATTTCTACCATGATCCCTGCTATACCCTTCATCATCATTATCCCCAGAGACCACCTGCTCCATTTAGAACCTAAATTTAACACAGATGGATTAATAACAAAATAGAAAGAATCTCTTTTTCAACAAACCTGAGCCCAGGAGGATCTCGACTGCTGTTCAACATCATGAGACTGAGATTGAGGGTGGTGCCCCTGACCTTCTCTTCTTTCTGCGTTATCTTCATCACCACCCAAAACTGCATTGATCAATCCCTTAACTAGGCCTTCCATTACTGCTCTGTAGATAAGTGTTGAGAGAGATACTTTCTGTATGTTCGATGGGATGTGGAGAACTGATTTTCAGTGTAGAGTTTGACTACTTTATTGGAGATATTTTATAGTGGTCGTTGAATGCAGTTAAAGAGTTGAAGCTGATGAGGCGGGTAATGGCAATCAAGTAAAATTTGTTAGTTTTGGGGATTTTTTTTCGTGTTCCCCTGCCGACAGCGGAGTTTGAAACAAAATAATAAGCTTGTTTGGATTCTTATTTTTCGTCAAAAAAAAATAGTGTGACAGTTTGATATTATCTGACGTAAAAGGTGATTAGAAAATATATTTACGAAAAATGTAAAAATGTTTGGATAGAAAACTACAATCCAATCATTGATGAATTTGGAATAATGACAAGTCCAAAACAAATCATGTAAAAATCTAAATTACAAATTATACGAATAAAATGAACGAAATGTATGCATTTTCATTTACATATAATTGATCCCAATTTTATACTTTATATATTTGCATGTTCTTGGGCATTGAAAGTTTGTTTTCGAGAGAAGTTAATTTTTTATTTCAAATTCGAACCATTTCATTTCAAATTCATACCTTACACAAGTTATTTGATGGATTTGGAGTGATAATTGTTCCAAATAATACATGCAAGCACCAAATCACAATTTATACAAACAAATGAATATTGGATATATTTGGATATTCTTGACCATTGAAAGTTTATTTTGAGAGACTTTTCATTTCAAATTTGTACAAGTCATTAATACACCAAAAAAGTATCGATTATAGAATTTAGCCTATTTTTACAATAACAACGTTCTCAAATATATGTATTATATTCTTTTTGTTTTTATTTTCCCACAAGAAAGAGTAATAACCTCCCTACACACATAAATTAGTTGAAAGGAAAAATATATACATGATTGGATTGATAATTTAAACTGGATAATTATATATCTCATTAACTCTTTGAAATCAATACCTATAGATTAACCATCATGTCCAAAGAACACCCTGCCCCACCCCCACCCCCCCCCCCAAAAACAAAAAATCCACAACCCAAAAAAAAAAAACACGCACACACACACACACGAATTAGTTGCACGGAGTGGTGCATGCATGGTTACGTGGACAAGTTTAGCTGAGTAATTATATGTCCCGTTAATTCTTTAGGATCAACACCTGTGGATTAACGAACAAATATATCCTTTATATATATAAGAAGCACTTGGCGCTTCTACTGTTGCTGGGATTTCGAGTGCATTTCCCTGCTTTAGGATGTTGTACATTGCTTCAGGATGTTGTACGTCGGACTGCGCTTTCTCGTGCTTGTGCTTTGTGCGTTGGTTGGTGCTTCTGCTTTGTGGTGGAGCCCACTTCAACGTTCCACTGCAACATTTGGCCTCTCATTGTATATGCGTTGGAGATGGGTTGACCTGTGCTTCTCTTCAAATTAAAATGATAATGGATGTTCCAGATTATTTGTTCAATTAAAAATTATTAATTTTCAATTAAAATTCCTAAAAACAAAATTAAAATTAAACTTTGGAAAAATTTAAAAATAAACTTCAACTAAATTATTGAAACATGAGGAATTATGGTAATTGATTTAGAAATATTAAAATTGAGAATTAAACTCCAATTAAACTTCAATTGTAAATTAAAAGATGGAGAATTAAACTCCAATTAAATGATAATGGATGTTTGCAAATTATTCAATTAAAAAATATTAATTTTTTAAAAGAATGAAACTGCATTTATACTTTGCAATGAAAATTAAAAATAAACTTTTGGGAAAAACTAAAAATATATTTCAACTAAATTATATATAAAGGATAATATATAAGTAATGATATTTTGAGATAGGTTTTTGTGTGATGAAGATAAAGATCACATAGATTTACTGTTGAAATTTGGCCAACAAGTTAAATCATCTAGCTGGAAAGTTAAATCAGTTGTCTTCCACTACCTTTGGATTTTTACTCTTTTGGCCATTTACATGCTTATTTTCTGCTTTGCTATGCTCCCAATTTTGCCTATTTTTGTCATTTTGACTTCATTTCTCTCGGTTTTCCACTTGCCGCTTCTACTGTTGCTGGGATTTCGAGTGCATCTCCCTGCTTTAGGATGTTGTACATTGCTTCAGGATGTTGTACGTCGGACTGCGCTTTCTGGTGCTTGTGCTTTGTGCGTTGGTTTGTGCTTCTGCTTTGTGGTGGAGCCCACTTCAACGTTCCACTGCAACATTCGGCCTCTCATTGTATATGTTTTGGAGATGGGTTGACCTGTGCTTCTCTTCAAATTAAAATGATAATGGAAGTTCCTGATTATTTGTTCAATTAAAAATTATTGATTTTCAATTAAAATTCCTAAAAACAAAATTAAAATTAAACTTTGGAAAAAATTAAAAATAAACTTCAACTAAATTATTGAAACATGAGGAATTATGGTAATTGATTTAGAAATATTAAAATTGAGAATTAAACTCCAATTCTAAATTAAAAAATGGAGAATTAAACTCCAATTAAATGATAATGGATGTTTGCAAATTATTCAATTAAAAAATATTAATTTTTTTAAAGAATTAAACTGCATTTATACTTTGCAATGAAAATTAAAAATAAACTTTTGGAAAAAACTAAAAATATATTTCAACTGAATTATATATAAAGGATAATATATAAGTAATGATATTTTGAGATAGGTTTTTGTGATGAAGATAAAGATCACATAGATTTACTGTTGAAATTTGGCCAATAAGTTAAATCATCTAGCTGGAAAGTTAAATCAGTTGTCTTCCACTACCTTTGGATTTTTACTCTTTTGGCCATTTAGATGCTTATTTTCTGCTTTGCTATGCTCCTAATTTTGCCTATTTTTGTCATTTTGACTTCCTTTGTCTCGGTTTTCCATATTTCTTCTTTACTGATGGACCTACAATACACAGCTAGAAGAGATACGTGGAAATATTTTGGTATACATCCACAGAACCAGTTTACATGCAAGTTTCACTGCATTTCACTGCTTCCTTGACATCAGGTACTCTTTTATCCTCAGCCAAATTTGCTTCAGATCAGCTGTTCATTTGTTTCATAGTGGTATGTATTTGTTTCATCTGAATGTTTGGTCAGGTTTTTGAGCTATATCTTTCATAAAGTCTCTCAGATCAGCAGTTATTTTCTGTCTTCATGGAGGTATTGTAGTGTTTGTGCTTGGTTTAACTGCTTTCTACTTATGTATTCACTGCCTTCCAGTTTTTTACGTACATAGTTTGTTCCTTACGCATCAATATATATAGCTGTGTACATGCATATTTACACACAATATATATCTGTCTATACGGCTAGATTTTTCTTCCTGTGTCTTTGTTTCGTGCTTGGTTTCTCTGTATAAGAAACATGAGCTGCTCTAAGCTGTCTGTAAGCGATGATCGTGATAAACTTCGTGAGAAAAAGGATAATCGAAATCGTAAAAAAAGGGAAAAATTTGCTGCTCTTTCGGCTGAAGCAAAAGAAGCTTGTCGAAAAAAGAATAGAGAGGCGTATCATAGAAAAAAATTCGAAAAAATGCTTTGCAAGTCCTTGCCACAACAATTTCAACAGGCTCGCAAATCACCAACTTCTGCATCCGTTATGCATACCTTTGCTGCTGAACAATGTTCTCATGGTACATGCTAATATCAACACTCTTATTATATTTTTATCATTTGTCTGTTCACCATTCAGTATTTCCCTTACGTGCATCATGTTTGTCTTTGAATGATAAAGGTAGCAGAGTAACTGGTTCTCAAACTCTGAAAGACATAGACAATGTTGATCGAATTATTGATTGTAATCAAGGTTAGCCACACTATTTATTCTTCTCTAAGTAATATATTTAGCTATACTCAGCTGACATTTTTTCTGAATCATTATTAGCTGCTTCCCCCAATCAGTTGTCATCCTCTGAATTTACAAGACACTGCAGAGGTACTATTTAATAGGTCCTTTATTTAAGAGGTACAATTTACACTTTTTATCCTTTATTATGCTGATAATTGATTTTAATAGGTCCTCCAGAACCTGGTATTCGAACTTCTCAGTCTGCAAACAATAATGCTAAACTATCTTATACTGAGTCAAGTAAAAAGTTAAAAGAACAGATTTCTTCATTCTCAAGTTTTGAGAAAGGTAGATTACATAATTCATTTCCAATGTATTGTTTACAGTCAGATTATAAGCATTATTGTATTTATGCAATGATCTACTTTCAATTTTTAAACGCAGGATCTGCATCTAACTCTGAGACAAAGCATACGTGTGTAACTTCGACACAGAGTGCAGGTCATTTAGTCTTCAAAATGCATTGTGATTGCCCTTCCTTATATATAACCATCAACATTATCATTAGCACTCATATTAATTAGCTTCTTTCTTATCAGATAAATCATTCATATGTATGAACTGCTACAAATTCTTGACAGAAATTGCTGAAGAAGCTTCAGGTCATAATTCTTCTTGCAACTTTTTTAAAAAAGTTCTGATATCATTATTTATAAGAATTTGATCCACTTTATCTTTAATAGATTTGTCAACCATGCTTCCAACATACCAAGTGTACCAGCTTCCCCACAGTGGCTCTGCTAGAACAAGGACAAGTAGAGGTTACTACCTTCAATCTGACCAATCATTACTAGCACGCATCCAGAAATTATGCTGATTCTACCTATGATGGTCATACAGGCTTTAATACCTCATCCAAACACATTGAATATCAGTATTGAATATCAGCATAACTGAGTCATTGACAAATTATCCAAATACCTTCATCATGTTTCCACTGGCATGTACATACAGGTTTTTATGTGTGATTCTGATTATATATAATTGAACTATTCAGCCACAAGACAATCATCAGTGAAACAAAAGAAAGCTGTCAGTAACAGAAAGAAAAAAAAAGAGGTATAGATTACAAACCATTACTTGTTGCTTTTCCAGATACTTATTTTCACTTTCAGTGTTTAGTTTGACTCAAGTAATTGGTAATTTTACAGCTAATCAAGTTGTTGATGGAGTTTATGCACTGCAGTTTATTAATGACAAGGCAGATAGATTACCTAGCAAACCTGATTGTCAATACTGTGGAGCAAAAAGGATGCACTCTGAGACACCTAATTTTTGTTGTTCTGACGGACAAGTAGTTCTACATGAAAATAACCTTCCAGACATTCTTATAGAATTATTTACTGGTCACTCTGATGAAGCTTTATCCTTTCGCACGTATGTCAGAACATATAACAATATGTTTGCTTTCACTTCCTTTGGTGTACACTATGATAAATCGCTCTGCAGGAGAACAAATGGTATATATACATTCAAAGTTCAGGGACAGACCTATCACTTCATCAAAGACCTTATTCCGCATGGAGGATCTGGACTATATCTGCAGCTGTATTTTCATGATACAGACCATGAGCTCCAAAATAGAATGGCAGTTTCTGAAAGATTAACAGAAACTATAGTACTGAGGATCATGGAACTGATGAAATCTAATCCATACGCATGCTTTCTGCGAAGCCTCAGAAATGTTCCAAATTTAGATTCATATCAGATAGTGCTGAAATCACATTCAGAAAATGATCAACGAGTATTCAACCATCCAACAACCTCTCAAGTTGCAGCTCTTTGGACAGAAGGCCAAAATTCAGAATCAGGTTATGCCAGACACATCCAAATTTATACAAAAGAAGGAAGGGATCACTTGGTGCAATATTATTATGGCTGTTACGATCCTCTGCAGTATCCACTATTATTTGCACTTGGTGAAACAGGCTGGCATCCTGGCATCAGAAGAGTGACCACAGAGAATCCAAAAAAGAGAAAAAGATGTATTCAGAAAACCAGAACTACTGCTGTTCTAACCAACTACAAATCTGCTGAAGAAATGATATCTGCTGAACAAGAAGGTAGTTCCAACCTCCAATGACTCATACATTAGTTATATGCAAATGACTTATACATTACTTACATACATTAGTTATCCATTACTTATACAATTAAACATGTGCACTGATTTATATGCAGAATATACTACTTTTATTGATTATATGGAGAACATAGATCACTTATATTTTGTCAATGTATTCACCTTCATCCAATTGAATCAATAACTTATAGCTTATGTATGTAACTTTCAGCTTGCAATGATCCTGAAAACAACAGTGAATCTGTGTCAATGCGAGAATATTATGCTTATAAATTGCAGATGAGAGACAAATATTGTCCAAATATACTCAACACTGGAAGATTACTTCAGCAGTATGTTGTTGATATGTACATAAAAATCGAAAGCCAGAGACTAGATTACTATAAGAATAAACAAGAATTTATAAGAAGAGAGGAACTACAAGGCGTTATGGATAGCGTCATAGCAGGTCAATGCCAAGGTTCAAAGGTAGGCCAGCGAGTGGTGCTTCCAGCTTCATTTATAGGAGGCCCGCGTGACATGAAAAGGAGATATGTTGATGCTATGGCTTTGGTACAGAAATTTGGTAAACCAGATTTATTCATTACGATCACTTGCAATCCTTCATGGCCAGAAATAAAGGATCATATGCTCAGAACAGATGAAGGACACAACAGACCAGATTTACTCACTCGAGTGTTTCATGCAAAGCTTGATATGTTGAAGCAAGAATTATTCAAAAAAGAGATATTTGGATCTGTTGCTGCTTACACCTATGTCATTGAATTCCAAAAGCGCGGTCTTCCTCATGCTCATTTCCTCATAATCTTGAAGCCATGTTCAAAGCTTTACTCTACAGATTCTTATGATCAAATCGTTAGTGCAGAGATTCCAGATGAGAGCAAAAATCAACATCTTTTCAACATGGTTCGTAGACATATGATTCATGGTCCTTGTGGCAAAAAAAATCCAAACAATGTCTGTATGCAAGGACAACATTAGAAAAAATGCAGAAACAATTATCCAAAGCCATTTTCTGATAAAACATTTCATGGGGATAATGCATACCCCACTTACCAAAGAAGGAACAATGGATACAAGATGATGGTTCGTGGACATGAAGTGGATAACAGATGGGTTGTTCCATACAACCCTTACCTTCTTGCAAAATTCAACTGCCATATAAATGTTGAAATCTGCTCTACAGTGAAAGCAGTGAAGTACATATATAAGTATATCTACAAAGGTCATGACAAGATCCATTTTCGAGTGAATTCAGACAGCTCTAATGACTCAAATTCTGATGCTAATTTATCTACAGTTGATGAAATCAAAGACTACCAGTCAGCTAGGTGGGTATGTGCAGTCGAAGGTATATGGAGGATATACAGATTCTTGCTATCTGAAATGCATCCTTCTATTATTCACCTACAACTTCACCTAGAAAATTGTCAGCCATTGAACTTCAGAGGAGATCAAGACTTACGCGATGTAGTAAGAAACAGATTTGCTAAGAGAACTATGTTAACAGAATTCTTTTACATGAATTCTAATGATCCTCTAGCTCAGAACCTCAAATGTACTTATAAAGAGTTCCCTGAACATTTTGTCTGGTATCCAGGAAGGAGAAAATGGGAGCCAAGAAAACAAAAAGATTCTATAGGCAGGATAGTGACAGCAAGTCCAATGGAAGGAGAACGATACTTTCTCAGACTATTCCTCACACATGTCAACAGTCCAACTTCATTTGATGATTTGAGAACAATAAATGGAGCTTATGTACACACTTTTCGTGAGGCAGTAATCTTGAGAGGTTACTTTGAGTCCGATAAGTCACAAGAACAATGTCTTGAAGAAGCAAGTTTGTATCACATGCCATATAGTTTGAGAAGATTATTTGCGACTTTGCTCGTTCATTTTCCTCCTTCAAATCCAAGATATCTTTGGGAGCAATTTGAGCAGCCATTATCTGAAGATATGAGCAACATTCCAGAAATATCAGTTGATCAGATTCGTTTGCAGGTACTATGTCAAATAAATGAGTTTCTCCAATCAATGGGAAACGACATTAATCAATACGCTTTAGTTTCAAATACCCTGTATTTTGATGCCTTGAACAAAAACACCCGTGATACAATAGCTGAAACAAGAATCTCTGTACCAGAGCATGACCTATTAGCAATTAAACAACTAAATGCTGATCAGAAAAAAGCTTTTGACATTATTATGAATGCAGTTTTTCTTCACAAGAAAGGGATCTTCTTCATTGATGGACCAGGTGGAACAGGAAAAACATTCCTCTATCGAGCACTACTAGCAGAAACCAGATCAAAAGGATACATAGCTCTTGCTACAGCATCCTGTGGAGTTGCGGCTTCCATTTTACCAGGTGGAAGAACAGCTCACTCAAGATTCAAGATACCAATTGCTGGAACACCAGATAAGCAATGCAGAGTTAGTAAACAAAGCTCATTAGCAAAACTCCTTCAATCTGCAATTCTTATAATTTGGGATGAAGCTCCAATGGCGCATAAGGCCTCAATTGAAAGTGTTGACAAACTTCTAAGAGATATAATGGACTCAAACGATTTGTTTGGATCAAAGGTCATTGTTCTTGGAGGCGATTTCCGTCAAGTCTTGCCAGTGGTAACAAAGGGATCAAAATCTGAATTTATTGATGCAAGCATAGTCAATTCGTACATATGGCCACAGCTACGTAGATTACATCTCACTGAAAACATGAGAGCAAGACATGATCCAGAGTTTACTCAATATCTACTTCGCATTGGAAATGGAATGGAGCCAGTTATCTTCAAGAATTCTATCCAGATACCTCCATCAATGCTGATAAGATATACAAATGAGGAACAATCACTGACTGCACTCATCAGGACAGTATTTCCAGATTTGAAAGCATTTTCTGACCAAAATCTCTCTGCAGTTAATCGTGCTATACTGACAACAAAAAATGACTTTGTTGATCAAATTAATGAGAGACTCATTGTACATTTAGAAGGACAACTCCAAGAATATATCAGTCGAGACAAGTGTATAGACAGCTCTGACCAGACAATCATGGAGGACTTGCTGAACAGTTTAACTCCAAATGGTTTTCCACCTCATAAGCTACTTCTTAAACCATATTGCCCTATCATGTTACTCAGAAACATTGATGCTCCTCAGGGATTATGCAACGGCACTAGACTGATATGCAAATCCTTGAGCTCCAATATCATACATGCGGTCATAACATGTGGTGAATTTGCTGGAAAAGAGGTCTTCATCCACAGAATATCTTTCAGAGTAGAGAACAGTTCAGACTCACCAGTACCATTTGAACGTATTCAATTTCCTATCCGGCCCTGTTTTGCTATGACAATAAACAAAGCTCAGGGACAAACGCTTGATTTTGTTGGCATATATTTGCGTGAACCAGTTTTTTCACATGGACAGCTATATGTAGCAATGTCAAGAGCAAAGAACAGTAGTTCTGTGAAAATTCTTATCAAACCATCCATATTTGATGATGAACAAGACTCGATTACTGAAAATATAGTATATACAGAAGTACTAGATCTAGCTTACCAGTAATTGCTCTAAGCATGTGCATACGAGTTATTTATCCATGTCCATAATCATATACCTCTTATAGTCTTCATTCTGTACTCATGTATTCTTATTACAAGTCACAGCAGGAAAGAAACATCATTCCATTCAGTGAGATAATCCCTGGACTACAAAACTGGACAGCTCTGGTTCAGGTTCTGGACAAGCAAAAGGCATTACTTTCAAAAGCCGGCAACCGATATCAGAAGCTGATATTAATTGATCAGCAGGTAATCGAAATTCTGAACTCCACTCTATATACTTTATTACTCAACCTTTATATTCAGATCAACACAACTATATTTGTTACCAGGGTACAACAGTTGAAGCAATGATTTATAAATCAGACATCGACTTCTTCAGAAACCATTTCCAACTCTACAAACGATACATTCTCTGCAATGCTAGAGTTGAGTACACACCATCAGAATATCGCAGTCATCCAAATCAGTGTACATGGTACATAGATAATTCTACTGTTGTTCAAGCAATAGATGAAGTCCAGCCACCTCAGATTCCAACTGTCTTCAGATTCTCGCCCTTTACAAAATTCCACCAGCACATAGATGATAATACAGATATAGGTAAGTCACAAAACCATGTCCTCAACTGCTAATATGCGTAGTCTTCATAACAGTTATAACTAAGCACATTCCAAAATCAGATGTCTTAGGCATTGTCGCTGAAGTTCATCCTCGAATACAGAGAGCTACTACTGCTACCAGGGAAGTAGTGATTATAGACAAAAGGTATGTAAAACCATCCATTTATTCTATACCAACTCTATACCATCACAAATTGATCAAGATATCCTTTTCTAACAAATTGTCACTTATCAATAAAACACAATGCAGCATGATGCCAGTGATTCTGACTCTGTGGGGTGAGCATGAAACAGATGAAGGCCAAACGATTGCAAATATCATTGACACAATGCCGCTCATTGTTGCACTTCGAATTAAAGTATCATCATATCACAGTGAGTGCATAACAAATTTCTGATGCTTCGCATGTTTAGTGACTTAGTATGTATTCATAATACTATGTACCTTACAACACATAATTATTGCAGCACTGAATCTCTCAACAAAATTTGGATCAAGCATTCTGGTTAATCCTCCGATACAACAAACTGCTGATCTCAAACACTGGTACTACTTCTTCTCATAAGTAATCATTTGAAAATATTTTCTATCAAATACATGCTAAACGTTACAAATGAAACTTTTATCTTGACTCACAAGGGCTACTGAGACACAAGCAGAAATCAAGAAACTGATGGCAGAAAAAGCATACCACAACCGAGCTAAACTTCTGCCACAACCAAGAGATGATGAGCTCACAACTATTCAAGATTTCCTTGCGTTTCCTACGGTAAATTGTACCCCTCAAGCTTTATCACCAAAAACATTTGAAAGATACACTTTGTTTTTTATGCCAGCTTCATCACTTGATTCCCTACTCTTGACCTCTTGTACCAATAACTCTTATTTTCATCCCTTTTTACTTCAGGATTTTTCATTTTCTTCTTAAACATGTTAAATATTCACATCTACATCTCAATTTCCTTATCAATGTAAGCTGAACAATAGTGACTTTAATACAGAAAAAAGCCTACTGGTTGCGTGGTACTCCAAGGTTACTAGACAAGAGCCAACGATTATGGTGTAATGCTTGTCCACAATGCCACAAATCATTCAGAGGAAAGCCAGCGTGGAAAATTGTTTGCACTTCATGCAACAAACAAGTAAATATTACTGCAAGATGCCGATTAACTGTAGAACTTGCTGATTATTCTGGAGTTTTGACGCTTGATCTTTATGACAACGATGCTCTTCAGTTACTACCTTTCACCTTATTGGAGATGCAAGACTTAGAAAACAAGGTAACAAATCGAATTTTTATATGCATTCAGAATACTATGAGTAAAAACTAAGTGTACCATATCTGATCAAAATCTGTTTATATTACTTTGACAGCATGAACTGAACTATGAAGCCATTGAAGAGGCCATTAACAGCACTGTGATAACATGCTTTGTGAAGAAAATGATAAACACCCATGCATCCACCAGTACTGAGAAATACTCAGCCATTATCCTGCACAAAACATCCATGGCAGAGATTCTATCACAAGTTTCTTTCACCATTGCTTGCTCAGAATCAAGCACAGAAGCTGCAATCACCACTCCACAGGCCAATGAAACTCCACTCGCTACTGCTCCAAAAGACACAAATGTGCACAGCAGTTTGCTATCAACTCTGAAAATCACAGAGAGCCCAACTAAAAAGCAACGTACCAAAGAATCTGAAAAGGAAGAATGAAACTGCCATATAGTACTTTTTGTTAGCAAATATTTTTGGACATCTACTAGCATTCCACAACTTTTGATTCTTGAACTTTGGCTCCTCAGCTTTCTACCCCTAAACTTTTTGTTGCTGAACCTCTACTACTCTTTATCATTTGTATAGCTACTGAACTTTTGATGCACTTTTGCTTAAAGATAGTTAGCTGAGCATTGTGGAACTGAAAACACCCGCTGTATTATGTATACTTATTGTAACTATTTTGCCTCCACTAGCTGTGTTTGAATTTTTTCTATGCTTGCAAATCCATTCCAATTTTACAATAGTTTATTCCTTTCACCTTCATTTGAAAAAAAACTAGAGCACAAACTACAATCAAACCGAGTATTAACAAACCATGAAACACAAAAACATTTCCACTACCTATGAACTTCATGCAACTAAACTTCCTCAACACAAAATCTAAACAGAAACTTTTACATATAATACAGTACATCACAACTGCAAACAATTCCACGATACAAATCATACAGATCAATGAAAACATACATAGCACTGCATTACAAATTTCTTCCACACGCATCAGAAGAGCCACTCATCGCACTTTGAACTGCTTTCCTCTGTTCTTCAACTTCTACTTCCATACGACGAGCAATGATTTGAAGAAATGGAAGGTGTCCAATATCTCCTAATGCACTTTCCAGCACACGAGCCTTCTCTGGATGTCGATAAAAAGATTTGAACAACTCATATATCTCATTCCTAAGTAAAATATTATTTGCTAAAAGCCGATCTGCACCACTTAAGATCCCATTATCTCCACTATGCCCTGCCAAGTTTCCCAACACACCACTTATTGATACTCGATTGAGCATAACTTCAATATCTGGATGCAAATCACGTAACACTGCAATACGATTATGAGTATAATCCATCTTCAAGTCACAAAGAAGTACAAAAAAATCACTAATAAAGCATACAAAAACCTATAACAATACAGCAACTAAATAACCAAATCACAAAACTAACGCATTTATACACATCAGCGACATCACAGAGCAAAAAGAAACAAATACAAAAAACAGAATGACACTATACACATGTGAACTAAACAACACTGACAAAAAGATATGTGCCACACAAAAAACTACTGTATTCACGTGAATTCTTTTACTCTGTCTCCAAACCAAAACAAAAAGAATCAGTGGTCAAAAACAGATGTCAACCTGTCCAACATCAATTTCCCTGATCATATTCTTTCTCCATCTATAATCAAACATACCAGTCTGTTTAGTCTATCAACATTTACCCGAAATATCCTACAACTATTCATTGTTGATTCATTTAAAAATCTGATACATCACACCAAACAATTAAAAATATCAAATAAATCTTCTTCATTTTATTATCCATTCAATCAACTTTTAAATTTTTAAACACCTCCATATATTTTATCTATCATTCATTAAACATTCGACTCTTGTCAAAAACTGCAGATTCAATTCGTATTCTGTTTCAAATTTCCTACAAATTTTCATTGAACAATAATTCACTCTACGCTGGTTCCAAATCTCATACATGCGATGGAACATATGAACATATCGCACAAATATCCTTCATTTTATTATGGATTTAATCTACATATTTTATTCATGTTAATTGTATAAGTTATTATATAAGTTAATCTACATACATGATAATAGACCTAATCTACATATTTTATCCATGTTCATTAGCTCTGATACACCTAATAAAATTCTTTTAATTCATGTTAAAATTCCAAACAACTTCCCAAAAAATGCAGGCTACATTCGCATGAGTTATGACCAATCTAAAACCAACACATTGCAAATCTTAAATTTCCTCACAAATTTTCACTACATGCTATTGTACCACACTTCTACAAATAAAAACTTCAGTACTTCATAAAATACATACATATACATATCATGCTACTTTATGTAGCAAATAGAAGATCATGATATTCTCCAAAAACTCACAAACATTTCTTACTAGCTAAACACCATACGCTAAAAAGCATACGTCAAAAACCAACAATACACAAACCAAGAAACACATCTTCGCAAAGCCAAAACCTTCAATCAGTTTCGCCACCCAAGTCACTAGAAGATGGCGGACTGGGAAAGTAATATCTTTCTTCTAACACCTCCAACCTCATTCTACTAGCAATCAATCCCAAGATCGGATAGCCCCTTCCGACCCTAAACGCAGCCTCTAGAACCGACGCCCAATCATCATGCCTATAAAATTCCTTGAACAAATTACATATCTCATTTTTCAGCAAAACATTTGCCACCTGTGCTCGTGCAACAGGTTCAGCTGGACGATTCCGACACCCATTTCCCAAAGGATAAGCTGCTCCACGAACAACAGCCAGTTGATTCACCTCTTCATCCACCTCTGGATAATACAATTGAGCAGTCGGAAATCTCCCACTTCCACCCGCCATTTGCAAACGTTAACTATCTACAAACAAATACTAAACGTACACTTCTTACCAGTATCCCAGCTTCAAATATATAACCAAGAAACACCACTAGACACACGTGAATTTTCAGAACTGCCTACCGTCCTTCCACACAAGAAATTACACGTCTCATACTACCTACACATGCAAACAAATATCTACCATGCACACGTCAATACATCATAGATTCTGCTAACTTCATAACAGTAATATGCAGTAATATATATAAAAATATATATATAATATACAGTAATATACACTAAAAAACGTATATATATAATATACATGTATATAACAGTAATATATACCATACATATATACATATATACATTACAGATATATATAAATATATATAGATATATACTAATTAATATAAATAATAATCATCCATACACAAGTATGGCACATATATACAATCATATATAGATATATATACTCATACATACCACAATTGTACATATATACAAATATATATATAAATATATATACAAAAATATTTCCACCACTTATCCAATATATTTAACTCACAATATACAAATGATATTTCCACCGCTTAACCTGAAAAAAAAACTTACGCAACATATTTAACTCACAACAAATAAAAACAAAAATCACATAGATTTTACTCTTGAACTTCCACAAAAAAGCTACAAATACTCTATTTCATTAAAATTCTAAAATTATCCATTCAAAGCATTTAACCACACGTGCACAAATTGAAAACCAAATTTTTCCACATTTATCACCTACTACCCAGCGCCCGCGCATTGCGCGGGATACCCACCTAGTATATATATATATATATATATATATAGACACACACACACACACACATATGTATATACACACACACACACACACTCCCTTTGAAGTTAGTACACCAGAGCCTTGAGCCCTTCAGTACGGCAAAGACGAGACAAAAAATTCTTGCATGTACACTTGCAGAAGAACTCGAATGAAAAGCACCAAAGTTTCAAGTGCAACTCAACCAACTCCGACCCTCAAATCATTAATCATCTGTGTCCAGGTTCCTGCGAGAAAATCTATGGAACATACAAGAATAAACTCATCATCTTCATCATGTACGTCATAGCACTGAAGCTCCGGAAACACCAGCTTGGGCTGAAGTAGAATACCTTGTCATGATGATGTACTGACTGGATACTGAGCTAAAACTGTGAAACATTCATGAAACCGAAGGTTGCTCTGAAATGATGCAAAGACAGCCCCAGAGATTTGGCTTAGTTTCTCAACGAGGGTGTTTTCGCACCAAGATGAAGGATCTAATGAAAGTCACCGAGCTTCTGATGGTTGAGCCAATTGTTGAAGGTCATCAACAACCCTCATAGACTTCCAGTCAGATTCTTCTTTGGGTTGTCTCAAGGCAACAAAATGAAGGGCTCCACTCTGCACTTGGTAAATATGGCATGACCACGGATATGAATCAGGTGCTGACCAAATCTTTTGGTCTTCTAAAACTGTTTCCTCAGCAAGGGATTCTGCAATACAATATACAGCTTTAGGGTCTGGCTCCTCAAACCTAGGCACAGCAACACATCCAGGAGAGACATAGCCTGCAGGAGCACGAGGATGCCAAATCGAGACAGGAGTTATGTAGTCCTCCAGGCAATTCCTCCATACCTGCACCATAATATCCAAAAATTACTTATCAATTTCGCACAAGCAATAAAAAAGGATACATAGTTTGAAACCTTAACACAAGCATGAACAGGATTGCCAACTGAGAATGCTTGAGAAAAATCAATGTTCTGCTCATTGCTTAACCTGTGAACACTTGCATGCCATGACTTGTACACATAGCTTGATGTGTCAAATAGGAAGTCAAGGGCATTAAATTATTTTCTTCCAAGTACAAGGTTTGCCAATAACTAGATTAATAAATGTAAATCTGAACTCCTTAAAATGTTCCCACTACTTGATTGCTCTTAAGATGAGAAATCTATACCCAGAAAGAAATGAAAACATCCAATTCGTGTTGCTGAACGTCTGAAACGGATAAGAATATATTAGAAAACTTCCACGTTCAACTAGGGCTACATCAGCGTTTCATTGAGCTCAGTATGAGAAGCAGCGTGATCTGGTCTGGTCAGCTATGTCTCCACTGAACAAGCCAGAATTGGAATTCACACTGATGAATACTATGAATTTTTTTATTGCCTCTTTTGTGTTTGTGTTAGGGGAGGAGGTTCTAATCTGAAGGAGAAAGTACTAGCATTTACTTTATCCAGAGAAGGCTATTTCAGAGTATACATTTTAATAAGCAAATGAACATCAGAAAAACCGTGGAAACAGGAAACCAAATAGAGGTTAAGGCAACTGTTTTACACAAGATGACTAATCCTTGGATGAGTCATGCCAGGACAACAATTCTGCGATGACTCATCAGTGTTTGATTGAGCTAGGTATGAGAAGTTGAGTGATCTGGTCAGCTCTGTCTCCACTGAACGAGCCAGAATTGGAATTCGCACTGATGACAACAGCTTTTTGACTCTCTTTTGTGTTTGGTGTTAGGGGGAGGAGGTTCTAATTTGAAGGGGAAAACACTAGCACTTCATCTGAGGAAGATTACATTTCAGAGTATGCCTTTTAATAAGCAAACAAGTAAACGGACATCAGACATACTGTGGAAACCCGAATCTAAACACAGAGCAAGGCAACTGTTTTACCCAAGATGAGGAATCTTTGGATGAGTCATCCCAGGACAACAACTCTAAGATGACTCATCCTTCTGTATCCAATCCACAAACCATATGACCCTTCACTTTTTTTTTTCTTTTAATACCCTTGCAATGTGATAAATAAATCTGGATTGTTGGAAAAATATAAGATTGAGATTTAATGAAAAGAGAAGTAAAAGAAAATTGAGCTCATTAACAGCTAACAGAAATAAAAATATGCAACTAGCAATTCATTGCTGCTTGCAACATTGACCTATTTACTTCAAAAAGTACATTCAAAAGAATAGGGCATGCCATTTCTCAGAATTCAGTTAGTTTTCTACTAGCCCACAGATTTGGGTCAAGTTTGTTCAAGTCTTCTGAAGGTTCTTACCAGGTCAAATCCTACTGGAAGAGTGAAGTGTTTGTCAGAATAGTGATATACAGCTGAAACATTAGGAGGATGGCTGCCAGCACGAGCTATATCCCCAACTGAGATATACCTGAGGCAAGTGGAATTTCATTTGAGATTAACAGAAGCATTAAGACAAAAGTAACATTACCAGTAAAGGCAACTTGCAAAATTTTTAACCTCCCCAAGAATGTGATCCAGATAAAGTAAAAGACTATTCCAAACATGGTCAATTTATGCACACAACATGCAGCAGTCCTAGTTAGTTTCCAGAATTCATAGGATTATACTACTGTTTGGCTTGAAAATATAATTTCTTATTTTGCTCTTTGAGATTAGGACAATATTATAAAATATAATCAATAACGAGCTACAAACGAGAACAGCCATAGTTGTTGGATATGAATACGGAGAAACAAATAATCTCTAGCTGCTAAATTTCCAAATGAAACTCAATATGCTTTTACAACCTAGAACTTCACAAGATGCGCATACTGCATTAGACAGTCGAAGAATATCCACAGCACAAATCCACCTATTCTTTCTACCTGCCTTCCCTGCATTTTGCCTCACTTTACTGCATTCTCAACAAGAATCCTAATTATGTGAAGTGACGTTGCAAAATGATGGGAAGCAAAAAGTTGCATTCCACGGAGCTTTTAGAAGGCTGATCATGACAGGTATACTGTCTACTCAATGGTGAAGTCCAACAGTCAAGCACAAAGAAGTGGAGCCTTGGGGAAGAGGATGATAGCACTCCTACATCCACACTTCTAACTCAACTAATCTAACCTCTCAGCCTGACCCTTCAGTTCCCAAAGGAAGAGATAAAATATCAGGAATGATTCTGAAAACATTGCATTATAGAGTATGTTAACATTCTCCTAGCTTGGCTTCACTTAAAGAGGACGTTATGAGGATAAGCAGAAAGATGCTCCATCTCAAATTCATTATTCTTACATTTCCCTCGAGTCACGCACCAGATCCTATGGATGCATTGATTAGTATAAATCTTATGAGTTTCAGCTGGTTTATAATTTACATCCACAAGTTCCAATGTAACATTTATGTATTCTCTCATCTAAGACGTCATAAAAAGTCAAATTAGTTTCATGTGCTACCAGAAGTCCTAGCCTTTTAATAGAAAAAATCTGAGAAAAAGTTCAATGATTACCCATTGGGACAGACTGGTCGCCAAATACTACAAATTCCACCTTCTTCAGATTCCTGAGAGAAAAGGCATTTCATTTAGATAAGTTTGATAGTCACAACCTGTAGACATCATTATCTTAAGATTGACAAGTTTACCTTCTTTTGGCACAAGGTACATCGACCTTTTGATTCTTGTTCACTGCTCCACACCTTCAAAAAGTTCATACAGTGTGTGACAAGTTTACCATCATCCGAAGCAGAACCAGCTAAAGAGAGCTCTGTTGATTTGATCACTGATTTCAAGTGCATATGAGGATCACTTCCACCAGCTTCATTACGGATAGAACATACATGTCTCTGGATAGACGGGACCTGCAAATGGCACAGGCATATCGTATGAAATATGGTATTACTGTTTCCTAGTTAAAATTGATTGACTGCAAGATTTATGACCTTTGACATTTGGTTGCTCAGCTCTGAGTCAGTTCGCTTCCAAAACTTGCGCACCATGGAACATATACTTACAGCCTGAGGCTCTCTTTCGTTTGATTCTTCGGTATTGCACTTTATAACTCTGACAAAGTTCTCTGACCTCTTAAAATTCTTGAGATGGATAATTAAATGAGATGGTATGGGGAAACCAGCTTTTGCCAACTCCAATGCCAATATGTCTTCCCATGGCACATCCCACATGATCTTGCAAGGTTTTTTGTCCATCTTATCAGGGGAGGCACACTTCAGATGTAGAAAAAGCAGAGAGTATCAAATACAAGATGGCAACAAGAAATGTAGTAATTGACAAAGGGGGGAAAAAAGGAAGTATGAGAGAAAAATGAATGAATGAGGCATTTATCAACCTGTAGCAGCATAACACGTTTGTTAGTTACTAGAACAATCCGTTGGTAGGGCACCACAAAATGAGCCTCATACTGATCCGACCAAGCAAATTTTGATGGCTCTTTAAATATTTCAGTACATCCAAAATGTCGACTTGCCTCCGCAAGGAAAAGTACCATCTACAATGAAGATTCAATGAATCAATAATAAAATTCCATTTTTGATCTACAAACTGATACATGTGAGAATCTACCACACGTCCAAACTTATTTTTTTAGCTCCAGAAGAATATGTGGCATCAGTTTTGGAGATAATCATTAGCTTGGAAGAGGTTTAAGTAAATGTTTATATACTTGAATGCACTGCTACCACAAAACACAGTGCAGTTAATTTCGATTCTTCATCAGGAAAATGATGAGGTAAACATATCTCCATGCTTCAGAAGTTGGCCAACAGTCCCAAAGTTATTATTTCCCTTCTGCAAGGCCTTTGGTACTGACAGAAGGCCAATGCCTCTACATGTTGTGATTTTTGTGAACATATTTAGATCCAAAAAAACTACTCAATGAGATGTAAGGGAGATGTACTTGAAACAATAACCAGATAAACAAATTGACATCTATAATCACAACAGTTATAGCTACCTGACCAACAGCTTCTCTCCTGCAGTACTCTCTAAGTACATTGTCAGAATGAATAGCCCGGGGGTTCCTTATTCTCTGGAAAGAGGTCTTGTTTTGGAGAATATCCAAGCACCTGGAACAGCTTGCACCTATTCCATCAACAGTCAACGAGACAAAGTCTAATGCTCCACTGACTGGCTGTACAATGAATCCTAAGAAAGCTTGACCCAGCCCATGAGCAAGGCCAAGAAGACCATTTTCTCTAGCACTTTCCACAGGCTTTCTTAAAACCCCTGAAACTCCAAAAGCAACTCCTTGTGCAAGAGCTTCTGTTCCCTGAATGATTCCATCACCAACACCACCTATCCTTCTTGACCAAACCTGATTAAATTTAAATTGTTTCTTAGTTCAGAATTGCACGCAGTCAAGCCACTAATAACAAAAAACAATTAAATTGACTACCTGCTTTGAACGCAGTTGCAGAAACTGTCCATCTGTAGAGAGCTCCGCAAAACCTTTGCTAAGAGAAGCTAAAGTTGAACTTGTCATGCCGAGGACATCCACCGAAAAAATCAAATGCAATGGATTATGAATCAAATCTCTCCACAAACGATTTGTAATGGCAGATACGACAGAACTTTTTCTCATGAATCTGCCTCTGCGTATCAATTTTCTCAGATGGATCTGAAATAGAAGTATGAAGTAAAAAATGTTTAAAATTGTCAGCCATATCCCTTTATTCAGTTCTAATAGCAAATTTCATCAATCTGCCAATCCAAGGGGAGTTCAACAAGTCATTGGTAAAGGAAAGCAGTTTTAAGGTTTCATATAATCGCTTCATGAGTTTGTAAGGGGAATTTTGCACATTATATACATCTATGTCAAACGTTATTATGTTTGTCTATACAAATAGAAAAACAGGGCAAAGTGCAGCCACTAACATTAACAAGTTTGTCATTTTGGTCACTGAGTAATATTTAGTCTCATTATGGTCGCTATAGAATGTTTGATCTTCTGATGCATTCTAATTTAAGTTATACACATTCTGTGTGGCAAATTTTTGTCAGATCATTCCTTAATTGTTTTTACTTCTTATTTATTCTCTGTCCCTTCCTTGGGCGGTGGCTGCATAGGATTAGCATTTCAGGGAGGAAGAGGGAAAAGAGACAAGTAATGAACACACGAGGAAAAAAAAAATTGAGACAAAAGATAAAAAAGATGGAAATGATAACAAGATGATACAAGAATAAAAAAAATGACGGTGAACATAATTGCCCACCATAAAATGCACAAGAATGAACCAGGGACCTTATCACTGTGACAAACAGAATAACTTAGGAAATTGGTAAGCAACCAAGATTGTAAAGTTGGTTGGCCAGAAAGAGACAGAAGATTATTGACTATGAAAACGGAATATTTTAGAATACCCCATATAACTACAGATGAACATGCATGAGATGATATACAATACACATATGCATCAGATATGATTCGGTGGTGAAACAGATGAAGAGTATGAAGAGTTTTATGTTGCAGCATTTCTTTCCCACCCAAAAAACCAAAAAAAAAAGATCCAAAAAATATCAAATTTACTAACTCATCACCTAATGGTTCTGGAAGCAATTGATAAATACCAGCTTGAGGTTGACATTATGAATGCTGTTCAACTCATTAACATCTCAAGGAACATACAAGTAATCTATACAAACATATACACATATGAACAGAACTGTTCGATAGCTGCATCAGTGTATATTGTCCAGTGAATGAGGTATAGGAAATCAACTGCATTGAGTGTCATACACTCTCTCACTTTATGTATACCAATTCATAAGTCCACCAAAAGTCACATGAAAAGAAAGGAGAAGAAGAAGGGAATCGATAGGTGAAAGGTACACACACAGAAGACTTCCGAATGGAAGGAGTAGCTCATATATTTCTAGGAAAATAAATTCACATATCATGCTCACCAAAAAAAGAAAAAAAAATCACATACCAGTTGAAAATGAAACAACTGACCTGAATTTTGAATGCATTTCCAACAGCTGTAAGTATGGGACTCCACACACCAAGAACTCCTGGTGGTCTTTCGGCAGGACTAGTTTCCAAAGACACCTTCAGTCTTACTTCTGAAATGTCAATAAGGCTGCAAAAATATCAAAGGACGTTGGCACGTTGCATCAATATCATTTACTAAAAACTTTCTTGACACAAAAACATGGTGCTGCAATTGAGAAACAAGGTATGAACTGATCAAGAGAATGCAAAAAAAGAATGTTGTCATGTCCTAACAACATCAAAATGCTTAATCTGTAAGAAATGAGAGTGAACATTCATTTAAGTTGTCAAACACCAATCAAGTTTGGCTCAACTTCTTCTCACTTGGTGCAACAAACAGTGGGCAGGGAGGATTGAACCCAAGACTTATGCCTAATCTAATACAACAGTGGCTTACCACCGCATCCAAAAGTTCTTTGGAAGCCATAAAGTTCATCTATGACCAACCATTACCTAATTTGGAAACCTCCAAAAAGCAGAGTTCACAAGAAAGAGCAAAGTTACTTAAGCCACATTTTTCCCCTTCTGCCTAGGAAAGAAAAGAAAAGAAAGGCAGAAAGCCCAAAGAATCTTTTAGTGTCTTTTCTTTAATGCCGCTATACCACTTAGTGGACTTTGGGCAGATTAACCCTGCAAAAGTACTATTTGAAGTTGAAGGAGGAAAAGAAAAATGGTTAATCCTTCATTCATCTGCCTTTTACTTATAAAAAATGTAAGATCTTTCAATTGAGCAATCACAAGTCCTTAAGATTAAGGACAGATGTTTGTCAATAACTGCTAGCATAAAAGTTTCCGGTCTCACCAAAAGCTATATGAAGAACACGATTAAACTTATTCCTAGCTATATGAAGAGCACCATTAAACTTATCCCAAAGCTGCAGAGAAGAGGTCTCTATTTTTTCGCTGCTCTCGCGCTAGTGCTTTCTTTACATTCATCAGGGAAGGTATAATACTTTTGACCCTTAATAACTTCCTAACTAATTAAATTGAGCTTTTTTTTAATTAAAGAATGTTTACCAAATATGATGAACCAAAGAGGTACTTGTTATTATTCCACTACAAGCAACAAATATAAGACATAAAAGCACCTCTTCACAGGAAACCAGGAGATACACTGTGCATGGCAAAGGGACACTAGCCATCATATATACAAATCACACATACACCAACTATTCGATACGAAAAGCTTATCCTTGGTTTCTTTATCTCTTAAATTGGAGAATAATTGTTACATATGACGTTAAATTCCATGAGAGCAAAAGAGCTGTGAGGTCTCATGAAGGAACAAGAAGGATCATAGAAAGTAAGATACTTACTCTATACGTATTTCAGGATCTACTTGGGTAACACTGGAACTCTGATTAACACGATCCAGTTGCAGACTACTGTAGAAACCTATATATGCCCAAATAATAGGTTCATGAATGTTAAGCCTCCAACACTTGTCAGTTACCTATCACATAAGCAAAAGGTTTAGTTAGCTCCTGGATTGTGTAGCCTCTTACAGAAGCAAATTTATGTGGTTGAAGGGTTTCCTGGTTGATAAGGATATATTACCCGTATATAGACATATGGATAGATCTGAATTCCGTTCTGACTTTTATTGCTGACAGTCACAGTCATTTTGAACACTGGATGGCTTGCATCACTGGTTTGCTCAGGTGCAAGCAGTACAGGCATCAATGTCAGCGGGAGCTGATTGTCGAGCTGCAAATAACCCAATATGAGTTTGAACCTGGCACAGATGAGGAAGAAGTTCAGCTTAATTTGTTAACAGAATTTTACTCATCAAAGGATATTAATATCAAAGAAAGTTATACACCTGATCACAAGACACATTGATATCTGAATGGGATGGTTAGTTAAAAAAAAAAAAGGCGGGTAGAGGAAAAGGGATTTTCAATTTATATATGCACAAATCAAGGCCATTCCCTTACTAAATAGAATTTTTTCTTTTGAGTTTCAAATTTGCAATTAGTGATATAATTGCAGTCATGTACAGAAAAGTGTCTAAAAATTCTATCACACAGAAATATGTAAATATATTGCTCTAAATTCCAAAAAGATATAAGCAAACTATCTAAATTAAAGGTCACTCTCAGTTTTTCCCGTCAGATTTTATTGAATTACAATTTACTACTTAGGTTTAAACATTAGGATTTAGGCAGATTGCCAATCTTAACCATTTCAATTAGATACTTGAAAGTCTTATAGCTTAAAATGGGGAATGAAAATTAATGGAAAATCGTTTAAAACGTCCCTCACATTTAGTCAAATGAATTTTTACGTCCTTCACTTTTAAAATATTAACTTTGTGTCCCTTACAAAATTTGGTTCTAACCTAAGTTTCCGATTACATTTTAGCCTAAAATCATCATGTGACCCACATGCAATCATTTTCCATGTACAAAAAGGTCAGATCTCACTTTTTAGTTGCGAAAATGAATATGGATTTAGTCAAATCTCACTTTTCAGGGAAAAATGATTATTATTCAGTATACTACTCTTTTAGGGACAAAAATAAATATAAATCCGGTCATTTATTTAACTACAAATGGGATCTAACCTTTTTGCCTCTACAAAAATGACCGTGTATAGGCCACGTGATGGATTTAGGGTAAAAGGTGGCCGAAGACCTAGGTTGGGACTATATTTTACTGACTCGATTTTACAAGGGACATAAAGTTACCATTTTAAAAGTGAGGGGCGAAAAAAATTTATTTGGCAAAATGTGAGGGACGTTTTGGATGATTTTCCCAAAATTAATGAAGTATAAGTGCCTAGTACTAGAAAGAAAGAACTCTCGCTGATAAACCAACACATACATGAGTAGGGAAGTAGCAATTAAGCAGCCATTACACATGATACACAGTCCACTATTAACAATTTAACGAATAATCATAGTGGCATAGTATATATGCGGCTGTTCAGCAAAGCAGCATATCAACCTGAGCATGGATTTAGTTAGAAATCTTAAATTTCCTTCAAAGCAACACTTTGACAAAAAACAAGTAAAGTTTATATAAACAAACAAAAGTATGAAAATATCTGAACCTGCTTGTGGTCCCACCATCATAACCAGTTGAATAAGATATGAAAACTCGCTCCAAGTACAAGTAGGAGAGTTCTTTTGGTGTATGATCAACAACAGAAACTCCAACAGCTTGCATCTCAACTATAAGTTCTAAAGGAGATGCATGGTCCTGCATATTGCTCTCTATGTGAGAATTTCCAAGACTCTCCACATGAATTGCAGACCTGCTCCCCTCCCTTGAGAGTGATAAAGTCATCTCATCTAAAAACCTAGCAACTTTAAGATCTCCCAGATCTAAAACATGGAAAAGCAGGCCTAATCCGTCACCTTCAGTGTGTAAACGTGACTTTTCTAAGTTAAATTTGCGAACTGTAGTACTATTTCCCTCCTGAATCTCCGCATCAATAAACTTTTCACCATATGGATTCTCCCAAGAGAAATTAGAGGTTGAAAGAGGGCATAACTGAATCCATGCATCATCACCAAATCCAGATTGACGGATTCTCATCATCTTCCTCCTTGTTCTATTCTCGACCCTGAAAATGAAAAAGCATCAGAACTAATCTGAGACAAATAAAAAGTATGAATTTAAAATAAAACAGAATGAAGCTGCTTGAGGTAATCAAGTAGCAGATTTCGTTAAAATTACAAAATTTTCACAACTAAATAGGTACCTTATAGGACCATTCAGTGACCCACAGCGAAATACAACAATAAAACGAGATCCCTCCTCATAACCACGGATTTCAGTTCTCAGAAATCTACATGTACCGTCACCTTTCCTCATCACCAGAGAGATGGTGTCCTCCTCTGCTACTTGAAAAGGAAACGACCAGTTTGTATCATCTAATCTTACCTATCCAACAGACATGCGATATATATAATATGTCAGCTGTGAAGCAAAAGATATGGCAAAAGAGATGAAATGAAGAGAGATTTAATATCGACAAGAAAATGACTACCATTGCAACTAAGGAAAAATCAAAGGCAGTGTGCCTTAATTAGTACTTTATCCATATATAGAAAATTATCCACAATCTAATTTGTTAATGTTTTTCGTGCCTCATCTCACTTCCTCGTGAAATTCTAGACATAATTGAGTACATGAATATGCAGTAAGTACCACATGCATAATCAAGCCTTGCACACTCATATACTGCTTGATTTTCCTATTTGTTTAAAGGGAAATTTGTCAAATTGGTCCCTAACATTTGTCAAAAAACTTTTTTAGTCCCTAACATTTAAAATCAGCCAGAATTGTCCCTAACATTTAAATTATGAACCATTTTGGTCCCAATGCTCGTATTTGCTCATTTCTCCGACTGAAAATAGCACGCCTCTCTCACGTGGGTATATTTTCAACGGCAAAACCGGAAAACACACTTCATTTCTAGTTGAGTAAAGCCATCTTATCTTCATATTTCCCCATTTGTGTCCTAATTGCCTCACTAAAAGAACGAAATTGAAGAGGAAAAACCCAACTGCAACTGGATGGCTGTGTAATGGAGGAAAAATTGCAAGAAAATGTGAAGAAGAAACTGACATTTTGATCCAAGTACTTGTTGGCCAAATATGTCACACTTGCCAGGTCAGTCGTAGAGTCAAAGTTCAAAGCTTTCTCCATTGCCAGCATAAAATAACCACCAGCATCGGCAGCTGCTACCACCCTCACCTCCCACCACCGCTAGCCCTGCCGCATCACTTCCCACACCTCTATCCTCATCTTCCTCCCTCCCCTCTCCCTCTCCAGTCGCAATTCTCATTCCGCCCCCACTAGCATGCAATTGACCCAGCCCTTGCTTCTTTAACCAATTGTCCAACTTCATTTGGCCCCATCTTCTCAATCAACCTGGCTGCCCCCCTTATCACCTCATAAGGCTCTATCTAACCACCAATACTGCTACTGTCATAAAAAATCCAAGCTTTGGAGCCTTGGCTAGACTTGCCTCTGCCTCCTAGGGCTTTAATTGAGCCTGACTCATATTACCAGCTGCAGCAACAGCGCCGCCCTCTTTCCCCTCTCCTGCCCCGAACTAAGAGTTATGTAATAAATTTTATTTTTTATTTTTTACCAATGTGTTTAATATGTCAGCTTCTTCTTCACATTTTCAATGGGGAAATATGAAGGAAAAATGGCTTTACTCAACCGGAAATGAAGTGAGTTTTTCGATCTTGCCCTTGAAAATATGCCCACGTGAGAGAGGCGTGTTATTTTCAGTCGGAGAAATGAGCAAATACGAGCATTAGGACCAAAATGGATCATAATTTAAATGTTAGGGACAATTCTGGCTAATTTTAAATGTTAGGGCTTAAAAAAGTTTTTTTGGCAAATGTTAGGGACCAATTTGGCAAATTTCCCTTGTTTAAATAAACAATATGCAAGTAAATACATAAGCTTGCAAACACTTAGCTATATTACCATATGCTTTGCATAAGTGCAGATTATCAAAGATAGGCATATAACAAGCCAAATAAATCCCAGTATGAGCAAACTGATTACCATAGTATTCTACAGAGTGCAGATTATTAAGGATCGGCATATAACACCAAGTAAATGCAACTACGAGCAAGCTGATACAGCTTTTGAGAAGATAAATTACTTTAAGAGTTTGTAGATCTTCAGCATGTAATAAAATATCAGATCTAAGCGAACTAATAAATGTTCCCCGAAAATCTTATAGTAAGAACCTTTCATTTGATAATAAAAGCAGTTGAAATCAATATAAAATCTCTCTCTCTCTCTCTCTCTCTCTCTCTCTCTCTCTCTCTCTCTCTCTCTCTCTCTCTCTCTCCGGGAGTGGAAGTGCATGCATATCGATGGAGAATACACAATTTTTATTCTTTACTTCTTAGTATATATTGATGAAAGCAAATGCTGTACTAATTTCTTGATTAGATCTCAACAAGCAAACAAGCAACCAGAATTTCTTGCAAGTGATGGAGGAAAATCATGAATCAAGATATCATTGAACATGTCAGATCCAATCTAAAAGATATTCACCTACCTGAAGTTCCATTGGTCGACCAGCTTCACCATATACAAATGATACTCTTTCATCCGTTGCATGCAAAATCTTTGGTTCATCTTCACTGCTTAACTTGATGAATATGTTTTGACCAAGTCTGTTTGTGAATGTTATATAGGGACGAATGAAGATGACCTGCCAAAAGAAATGGTAAATTCCAGAAAACAACAATGCTTAGATCGGATGTGTGGAAGTTTTGAGTAACCTTAGTTGGGATAGACAGGAAGGTGCAAGGTTTTGAAGATATAAACAGCCGCATACAATTGCCGTCGCTATTGTAAGCACACAGGTCCACAGATCCATCCTACAAATGAAGAAGGAAAAAGGTGAAACGGTCGTCAACTTAAAGGCAAAAAAGTAACCACAATCAATATAATCTACCATGTCATTGAGGGGAGAAAGGTCCTTGACCGGCCCGAAATGCTCTTCTCCAGATTGACTTGCTGATGCTGAGAGTCCCAACAATTTGAAATTCAATGCAGAAGCAATTGTATGACCTTCACATAGTTCCTCGTCAGTGATTTCCTCAAGGATCACTTCACTGCTCTTTTTTGACTTAAAAGGAAAAGGTATCTTTCTTGATGGACTTTTGCCCCCAAAGTTTACCAGCCTAAATGTTAGTGGAGGGCATCTGGCAATGGCAAGCCAACAAGGCGAATAAACTTTAATGACCTTAGACTGCACAAGCCCTTCTTCGGTGTCATTTTGTTCAAGAATGAGTTGAACAGTCCTGCACCAAAATCACATGAGAGATCAAGAATCAAGAATAAGCAATTGAAATTTCTTGCAGATACAGAAAAGGAAGGGTTAATCATTGCACAACGATGGCTGAGCACAAACTCAAACCTTCCAGAAAGTGAACTTCTTAAGCTAATAGTTTTTGAAGGTTCCCTGCTAGGATGAGATATTAGGACAGCCTCCTGCAAAGACACAGTGATTAGTCAGAGAAAACATATACCTTGTCAGTGAGACATTAATTATGCACTGGGCAGAAAATTAGTAATAAAAATAAGGGGCAGAAGCAACCAACTTGCATGGGTAGCCATCCTTTTTGTGGAAGCAATGATAAGTACAAAGGATTTCTTATGTCAACATTATATATCTTTACAGTCTCTCCAGGTTTAAATACTCCTCTATAACAGTTAAGACAATGACCACTGCTTTGCATCTCCAGAACAGAAAATTCAGCTGAAAGAGGCAGATAGTTGGTGATAGATACAGGTGACTTGACCACAATGCTCCAGTCTTTTATAGGATAAGAGTTCTTGTCCTTTGCAATCTCTGTTCCTAGTATCTTCAAACAAAACCAGATACTGTGTGAACCATTAAACGAGGTTCCACTAATCTCAGGGCAATGCAAGAGTTTCTCTGTCTCTTTGAGAGTTGAGACACAAATTTCAGAATTTTCTTTTGGCGTACCAACATCCTTTAATTGACTAGGCCTATCCATTACAGAACTCCAAGCATAATCTCTTGAGTTTTCGATATCCAAAGGCCTCAATTGCAGTATATAGGATGCAGACTGTGTCAGGCCAGAAAGGGGAACTGAAACAACTTCACCAGGTCTAATGATACCAACAGATATTTGTGACATAAAATCCCCTGATATGCGCTTTCTATGCCTAATCCATCTCCTTTGCCTAGCATAATTGACAGACTTAAGTGGATTGTATGACTCGGGCCACTTCAGATGCTGAAAATCTGGAGCATAAACCCATCCATCAGCTGTTTGGACAGAACTTTTATCAACATGCCATTCATCAATCCATTCCCAGCCTGATGGCAACTCGTCTCCCAGTGCTCCCTGTATAACTTTGGATGTTAATATTCACCCCAGGACTTCAATTTAGAGTCCAACAAAAAATCATTCTAGTTTGACAATACAAAAGAAAAAGATAGAAAGTTACGACTCTAATATGTTTACGAATTATCAGCAGCACAATATACATTCAGAAATTCAGGACTTGATTATCAAGCTTATGCTCTGACTATCTCATTGAGAAAAAAAATCCAAACTACAAAAGCAGAGAATTTATAAAGCAAATTGCAAGTTCACCCAAATAAACACTATAGTATACTGAAAATCTGATGGCTGTATGATTTGACCAGTGAAAACATCATTTTAAATGTCTCAAATGGATAGTGGAAATTATTCCTGCTGCTTCAGCAGCATATTCTTACTATAATTAACCTTTATGCTCTATAAACTCTTTGGGTTTCATTTGGAAGGTGAGGTTTCCTATATTGCCGACTCTAGGAGAAATGAATCTGATGTGAAACAGTTTGTTTAAGCATAATCATTATGATCTTTTGGTTCTTGATCTGAAATCAATATTACCCACCCCCTCTTCCCCCCCCCCCCCCCCCCAAAAAGAAAGAAAATAAATAAAAATGGATTTGAGATAAAGACTACAAGAAAAAGGTATATTTGCATCCCACCCTGCAGGAGCCAGAGATTTTTTGCTGAGGCAAATTACTTTTAGACTCTAGTTTAAGTTCATACCCTTGGAGGCCAAAGAGACAGCGAGCTAATTGCTTAATGAAATTTTAACAATGCACTTTGTAAATCAAATCAAATAGTACTTGAAAAACAATTGTTAAAGAGAAAAATTAGAACTCAAATAAGATATTTACCTCAAGGGAATCCAGATTTTCAACCCAACCAACAGCTGGGTTATATTGTTCATTTTCAAAAAACTCATCTGTCACAAATTGGTTTCTTTCTCTAGTAACCACCATTTTTTCATCCTCTCCAGGCATATTTTTCTGACTTGAAGCCGAAAGCTTCAGGCACAAATCTAGTACAATATCAGTATCATTACGAACTGAAACCATGGATCTGATGATAACATATCTGTTGCTATCATTAACACTAACTTCACTGGCAACGAGGCTATTGCCAAACTGCCAACAAGCAGCAGGTGCTGCATAGTTTAACCTAACTATAGTCCACGGTCCTCCTCTAGTTGGACTAATCTCAATAAACCCGGATCTTCTATCTCCAGTTAATGATTTTTCTCCATATTTAACTTCTGATTTAGGTGATAAGAGCACAGAGCATCTTATCCTTCCAAATGTTTTCTTCAATGTCTCACCAACCTGGGAAGACATGTAAGCCAGAAATCAAATATATGAATATAAAAACATTGACCAAGTCATCAAACTTCTGCTCAACTAGAATTAATCACACCTTAGGTGCTGCTGAGGACAACTGTAGCCAAGTCAGCTCAGCCAAGCTATTGAAGTGGTAGTTGGCTTGAGATGTGGCTATTTGCTCCAATGGAGACGAAAAATAACCAACTTCATCACCTGCAAAGTAAAAGCACATGTGTTAACTAGAAAGCAAGTGTAAGGTGTTAAAGCGGCTACTTGGCCTATTGGGAGCTTTTGGAATGAACTTTGCAGTGAGGCAAGAGGAAGTCAAATTTAGATGTTGAAAGAAAAACCGATCCTTTCTTTTTGGATCATTCTACGCTGTCGGGAGGGTCCCACGAGACATCACCTATAATAGAATAGCCTTGGGCGCTATACCAATGCCAGTGTTGGTGTAATGACAGTCTTAATATAATGCATATGTTAGAGAATGAAGCAGAAACATATGTTGGACCATAATAAATTAGAACTAGCTGATAATCCTGACTGTTAGAGAACAAGTTATCATCAAACTTTACAAGAAGAAGTATCAAGCCATTGATGAGGGTATTTATATGAGAAAAGGGGAGATAAAAAAAATCCAAACAAAAACATGAAAGACCATCAAGACACATATAAAGTAACAAGTCACTAACAAAAGCAAGCATTTACAAGAAAAAAGGGGATTAAACAAAGATTTCCATTAGGAATAGCCAGTCCCATAGCAATGAAAATAACAGTATCATCTCAAATTTGGAAAGAAATTCTCTTTCTAGGTTTAGACAAAATGACATTATTTCTTGCATTACTAAATGAATGCATATTTTAAGCTACCATTTGATGAAATTTCACTTAGGCTATGGTTTGTGAAATCAAGTGAGCACTAGCTACTTATCATCCATCCAGTAAGTTTTCCATACTGACAAAGTACACCAGAATAAGTTTCACCATTTGCCAATTAGATGACGAGGTATATTTTGTTTTGAGCAGAACGCTTCTAGTCAAAATGACAAGGTGACAAATAATAATTCAACCAGTCACCTTGGTACCATCCTTAATGTTAGCCAGGAAACCATTATCAACAAAACATTTTGGAAATGCAGAATTTATGGAGAAAAAAGTAAAATCCCTTCGACCTTCAATTGTATATCATCTATAATTACTCTCTCCCTGTCAGAACCAATTTCTCATAGACCTTCCTCCTAGAGGCCTGAGAGCATTCATATTTATTTGGGTAAAATACACTAAGCCCCCTTGTAGTTTTGGTTATAGTCATAAAGCCTCCTCATTCTTTAGAAACTTGCAAAGAACTCCATTGTGGTTTGGACTAATTCAGGCAATGAATGGAAATAGTCCAATTTGACGCAAAAATATAAAATTCCTATATTAACCCTATTTTCAAACTATACTAAAAGTCAATTCAGGGTTTAATTTTTTTTTTTTTCAGGTCTAGAGGCTAATCCCCCCAGGTTGGGCAAAGCTTTGCCCCAAAGATACCCAACAACAGTAGCACGTGAGGGTCGAACCTGGGACCTTGCTGTAACTACAGATGACCAGTACCAGCCGAGCTACCCACGGGGGGCAATTCAGGGTTTAATTAAGATTTGAAAAACTTTTAAAATTCCTATATTAACCCTATTTTCAAACTATACTAAAAGTCAATTCAGGGTTTAATTAAGATTTTAAAAACTTTCTTGGTTCGTTTAAGAAGAAAGTAAAATTCAGAGGTTCATTTAAAAAATTCTAAAAATTTGTTGTCTTCTCCAATGACGATGATGTTCAGAATCCATTGCCTTTGTCTTTGTTTTTTTTCCTTTTTTTTTTCTGTTTTCCTTTCCCTTCCATTTTCTTTTCCTTTTCTTCCTTTCTTCAGCTAGCCTACATCACCTTGCCACTTCTGTTCGTCACCATCATCACCGTCACTGTGGCTGCTGTGGTCACCACCTTCGTCGTCATCTTCAGCACCACCGGGTCTCAGATTTCATCTAAATTCATATAATTTCATGCCTTTTCATGTGAAATTGGTGACAAATAATCCTTACATGGCTCCTAAGGATCATCCTAGTACCAATATCATAAGATCTGGTGGTGATTTCATGAAACAAATAGATTAAACCCATTTTTATTTTAATCTTGTTCTACTACTTTTTGGCCACTTTCAGCCGAATCGGATACCAGAATGAGATATATGTAATAAATAGAGTTTGGGATAAAAATTTGGTGAAGTTTCAACAATAAATTGTAGCAACCAGCGGCAGCGGTAGAGGCGGTGGCGGCAACTAACGGTGGCACACCTCCATCTCTACTTCTGGTTTGCTGCACCAGTAGGTGGAAGAGAAAGGAAAAAAATAAAGAACAAAAAAAAAAAAAAAAAGTAAGATTAACAAAGGCCAGTGGTGACTTTGCTTCTGCTTTGCTGCTCCAGATGGAAGGGGAGAAAGATTGAAAAAAAAAAAAGAGGAGGAGAAGAAAAAAGACAAAAAAGAAAATGAAATGTAAAATTGCCAAATTATCTTTGATATATTGTTATCACAGTCGCTTGTCAAGCTTGTATAATTCACTTCCATCAAATTGGATGATTTCTGTCTCTTTTTTCAAATTAGTCCAAACTACAAGGGGGTTCTTTGGGAGTTCTTAAACAATGAGAAGGCTTTATGACCACAACCCAATACATAGGGAGGCTTAGTGTATTTTGCCCTAATTATTTTGATGACACTCTTAGGATAACTTTGTACAATGGATAAAATATTAAAAAAATGAATCCACCAACAAAAATGAATCTATGTAAGTTCAGTTCATTTTCCACATAATAAGACTAACGCGAGGTTAGGCAATTGCCACCTCATAAATTTTTGTACATCTAGGTGTACATGTCTGCATATATATCTGGTTATTGGCCACGAAATAGGACTACCAAAGCTTAGGCAATCTGCCACCTCTTATATTTGTATATTTATCTACGTAATTGTAGTAATGTATAGGGGGAGGCACATTGTACACACCAGACATGCATACAGTTTGGATCCATAAGTTGCCAAACCAGCAAAGATTCACAAGGAAAGCAACAAAAAGACTAAAGGAAAATATACATTAAACATCACCCAAAAAGAAAAAAGAAAAGATACCTTTCCCCGTCTCAGTCACTATCATTTCAACCATGTAGCAATCCTGGTTAATAGATCAACAGCAAGGATTGTCAGGCAGCCACAAAAGATTAACAAGAAGATTTTGCAAAACTTGCATCTGAAAAGAAAAGCATCTGGAAGGCCACAGGATAAATATGTTGAAGATACAAAAGAGAGAAAATCATGACGATATATCTGAAAAAACAGTTTGTATATGCCAAACTGCAAGCACGTCTGAAAGCCTAATACAAAAAGAGAGAAAACCATGACAATATATCTGAAAAAGCAGTATGTGTCAGATTGCAAGCACGTCTGAAAGTCTAATACTATCGCAAGTCAAACAAGTACATGAATTTTGAAAATTAGGACAAATTTAATTTGATGAGGTTCCTCTATTTCATCAATCATCAGAAACATGAGAAGTTCCAAAATTAACACGAGAGAGAGAGATTCAGAATCGAATTTCACAAAAATGAATAGTATTTCGCATGATATAATCATTGATAGACTCGCTATCAACTTGAAGCTATTACAAAAAACTGTTGAGTTCTATTAACTACCAACCCCAATTCGAGACACTTATCCAAAAACCTAATACATAACGTACTTATTATAAAAAAACAACATAATACCCCAAAACCTACGTGAAACCTCCTGCAAAAACACCCTTATCCAAAAAGCTAATACAAAGAACTATTATGGCCACAACCTCCTTTTGTATTTACTCTTCCCTGAGCATTTTTGCTTACCTAAGAAATACGTGAAGCAAAAGTGCACACTCTTTTGAGATGGAACGTGAATGCCCATGAGAGCAAAATGGGACTCTGTCCCATGCAAGTGTTATAGCTTTATAATGGAAGGTTCTTCATGTTTGTCCCATGCAAGTGAAACTCATATATTCTCTTGTTTGTCATCATCTTAAGGTAAGGCTTATTTCAGCTACCACATTCTCAAATCTCAAAGCATCACATAGAAAAAAGCTTTTGTACATGACTACAAGCCTGTTCCATTAGAAGTATGGACTCCATAAATCTATTACACAAAATTCCGTGCCTAAAGAATTTTTTTATTATTATTATTTAATTTTGCCTAAAGTAATTTCAGAGAAAATTACAGAAACAAAAATTGCTGCTATGAATAGGAATATAAGAATTTCAAGTTTATCAGAAAGCAATGTAAAGGTGTGTATGGATGACAGAATGACTCTGGGTAATTATGGCATAATTTTGCACATGAACTCCTTTGTGGACCTGGTTAGGAATAATTCATCCGCTGCTGTTGCCATTTTCTCTGGAGGGACAAATATTAAGAAGCTATTTGAAATGGAGGAGTGACTAAGGCTGAAGTTGTGGCTAGACAGAGAAATGTAAAGATTATTAAGGAACCTGTTCTTGTATTTTTCAGATGTCTAAAAGCCAACTATGGAACAGTGATTGCTGAAAAAGCTGTTTATGAAATTGAAATGATTTTTTGTTTTTAAACGACAAGGCAACAAATGTTTTGATAAACACCTTAAAGGCAGCTTCTCAGAATCAACTTCTTCAGCTGAAAAAAAGATGATAGCAGAATCCAAAAGCAAAACAGAACACCCCTATACAGCTTTTTGCCTAGCAAAACTATAATCAGTATATCTTAAGCAACAGAGACCCGGCATTAAAGCAAACTGGGAATTCAGAATTGACTGGAACTTATTCCTTGTGAATGAATTAACAGTTTTGCAGCAGAAGTGCTGTTTCTTAAATAGAACTGTATAGTATAGTGTTTTGTGCATCCTTCTTTATCAATATAATAAAAACATTATGAGTTTAAAAAAATAATAATAATAATTATGAAGATAGGAACACGATTCATAAGCTAAAAGATTCATATTTAAAAATTTATGAGCCTGTAATATGATTTCTATATACCGACCGTTGAAACAATTTTGAAGAAAAATACTTCATTCCACTTCACAATTTCAACATCAGAAGAGCTATCTGAGCCAGTTCCACAAGTTCGTGCACTTTGTCGATTCGGTTGTAATTCACCAGCTTGGCTCTGGTTTGGAATAAGATGGACTGCAACAGCATATTGGTTGGAGGACAAACTTTCAAATTTTGGGAGCTGCATTTAAACACGCATGAAGCAAACATCAAAACCAAAAATGACACATTGAATTAAACAAAATCTAAGAATTCATAGAAAATAAGCTTGTTCAGACGTTCAAATTCTGCACCCTTTGAGCTAAGATGTCCAGTCATAATCACCTTAAAGATCTCTAAACAACTCCATTAAAACAGATTTCAGCTGAGTACTACTGAAGGATGTGTCTGTTTTAACACACTACAATCCACCAATTCAATTTAGTTATGGGTAACATGGCACACAGTACAATCCACCAAAGGAGGATGCATGAAATGGAGCAGTAATACATAAAAGCCCATTTAAGAGGATGATATGCTGTAAAAACTTTCTATAGGCTGTTATATTTTCTGCAAGTGATCATCATTTTTATGTTCCACTCAAAGGCGGCTTTTGCTTCTGGAGATTCTTTTACGTAACAATTGAGTACGATGGTAAAGCCTTAAAATGTATCAACAATCTTGAGCTTATATGGACTTAGGAGACTTGATAACCAAGTCAATAGTGTAGCTCTCTAGGGAGAGCCAGAGGTCTTTCACCAGAGCAAAAAGCAACACATTTGGACCATACAATGCCCAACCAAGAAGAACAACAGATTATCTTTAGTTCTTATTACTGAATATGGATAGGTGTTGTACTGAAAAAGGAATCGGCTTCAAACTACAGCACAAAGCAATTTTAAGAAACCATGGAAGATAATAAAAGAAAATGTTGTAATGAGTGTATTTTTGATTGGATTGTTACTTTTTAAAACTACAAAGCAATTTTAACGTAAAGAACCATAGTTTATAAAAAGTGTAAGAAAAAAATATCTCATGGAGCTATAGTAAAGAGCAACCTCTGCCTCTGCAATTATGATAGTCACCATTTGTGTGAGCTTCTGACACAGATTTCCATTTAAATGAGAATCTAACATATTCTTTGACACTGGCACTTTTAATGGCTTTCTCTCTCCAGAAGGCATCTTAATGATGTTGGAAAGGCCCTTGACATCAGCAACTCGGATAAAAATGTCCTGACCGAGTTTGTTTTGTGGAATAAGATAGTTACTCTTTCTGTGATGCATATCAATGATAGCTCCTCCTTTTGGAGAAATAGCTTCCTGTTGAATAAAGCCAAAAAAGAAAAAACAAGTACGATAAATATATACAACATAAAACCTCGTCCATCATGGAATACACCTACTTGAGTTTTGTATATGAAATAAAATGCTCCATCTGATAATCATACCATACTTTTTTTCAAGACAACCTAAACCTAGTAAAACTTCAAAAATGATGTAACATCTTTCGAAATGCCAAATAGGAGGACCTCAATATAACTGATGAAAACAAACAACATTAAGCAGGCCATACAACACAATTTTGTTTGACATACTTATGCAAACCATGCAGCAAAGCTCTGGTATACTTTGGTTCACATGTATCAAACTCTCAATCTGTTGAGTTTGAATTTTTTAACAATTACATTTCAGGCAAGCCCATAAACAAGTTTTCTCCCAAAACAAGACAAAGGCTCAATTAAAAAAATTAAGACAGGAAAGTTTATTCACAAACAGCAACATTAGAAGTAGCTAAAATCCAGATACATTATTTATTATTCATAGAAAGTTCAAATTGAAGTGCGATTGTAATTTCTGGAGGGAGTTGATCAGGAAGTATTACTAATAAGTTGAGTCATAATATATCGAACAGATTTCATTTGTAAGTACAAAATGGCCTTCAAGTTAACACACCAGAACAGAAAATTGGCCCAATGACTAAATGACTACTGTAGGTTGCAGAGGCAACAGAAATTACCGTGTACGATTCATGAACTTGACTAAGACTATTCCAGCTTGCATAAGCTTGAAATATCATATTGATATTGGACACAGAAATATTCATATTGAGATCCCCAGTGGGGGTCAAACGCAGCTGCGAAGCAGCGCCTGGTGCATTGAGATTGTACTGGTACCTGTCAGTGAATAACCATTTAGAATATCAATATTCCATGTGCAGGGAAAGAAACTTGTTGACCATCACAAAAGATCCGGCATCAGGTGATTGAGGCATCTTACTTCTCAGGGAAGATAAGAGGAAGTGAAAAGTATGCAATGAATCCAAAGATTTATCAGACAGGAGAGTCCATGATTGGTCCATAACTAATAGTTGTTTGTAATTTCAGTTAGACGAGTATTATGAGTTTCTAACTTGGTGTCTAGACCTGATAAGCAATGATCATGATTGTCAAAAGGCCAGATCTCAATCTTTTTCTTGCTAGGGCCCCAGACAGAAACCTAAACTCTGAAAAGCACCTTAAAAATGACAAGCAGATTTTGTTTTAAAGGATTACCGTAATGATCCATCAACTGGTTCAATAAGAGGCTCCCAAGCTTCGTACTTGTCATTGTATGATCTAGCAGTCAGAGAGAAGCTAAGACAGGAGGTCGAGAAGTCCTGTCTTCCATGTAAGCTGAATCCAATGCTGCTTAAAGATAAATTACACAACGGTACCATCTGCAAATACCCAAAATGACAGTTGTTATGCCATTTCCATGCACTTACAATCAAGAGAGAAACAGGTTAAATTCATACAATAATAATGAAGCTTCAGAAAAAACAATGAAGAATTTCCCTGGATTTGGTAAAGCTATCTTTGATCAGATAATTGCTGTAAAGACAAATTATACAGTTTCAATTTTTTTTTCCAAAGGATTTTATTTGATTCCAAAAGAGATGATACCCCACTCCGATTTCTATGGATTGCATTTGAATTTTCCAAAAATTTTCATTATCAATAGTCATAGATGATTAATTCTCAATCCCATACATGCCACTAATGATGATTCACATGTCTCAATGACTTTCACTTCCATGATATTTAAATAAACGGTAACTTCAGTATTCTCTAACAAATGTCAGAAGAAAATACATAACAAATGCACTGCTCTTAAATTATGAGTCAAGTGACCAATCGACAGGGAAAAAGGGGGTAATACTATCAAAATGACATCTAATCACCATAGACAGTTAAAATCTAAACTTATTGGAGTACAGTTCAAGCTGCTTCTCACTTTTGCCAATCATGTGAAGAAGATTGATAAAAATAACATACCAAGCCAGTATAGTCATCAAAAAGAGCTGCAGAGAAAGTTCTTATTTCTGCATCAATTGCAGTGTCATCTGAACCGCTTGCAATATCTGGGTCAGCAAGCTTTAAGGCAAACCTTCTTGGGGGTTTCTTGAAACCACCACGTACAATAAAAGTACCCAAATCGTTTCCAACCGTCCATATGCTAAATGGCTCTTTCACGAATTTTATATCAGATGTATCCCACAAGCTTTCATCAAGAAATTGATCCCCTGTGACCATATCACTACGAATGCATCTTAAGGAACTGAAATCAGATAGCTTTGCAGCACCCTTACAAGCAACACAACCCAAGGAAACAAAGCCAGGTGGAGCCTGAGGCAGCCAAAGAGAAATATTATCCACCCCTCTATGTTTCTTTATCTGTCCAACACGTTGAAAGTCCAGAGGGGGTTTGTACAGCTCCTCTCCAGAATCATGAAGGACCACGCAGGTATTTGGAGGTTCATACCTTAAAAAGAGTCATGAAACATGAGCAATGCCCAAAAACAGATAAGGCCGAAAAAAAGAAAACTGCAAACGAGTATACTGCAAGCATCAAATGCAGATCAGCTATGTGACGCGAAGAATAGAAAACTGTGTGTATCACATACCCTTTAACAGCAATATCACCAAAGTAAACCATCCCTTCAGGTATGGTAGGGCGCCATATGGATAATTTCTTTCTAGATCCTGAGCCTTGATTCCACCAGATCAACCGAAAAGTAGCAACAGCCTCAAATCTCCTTCCAGAATTTACAGTTGATGACCTTTCTGACCGGATGGTATGTTCACGAGCAGAAGGAAGCGTTTGGATGTCTGAGCTCTTCAATGTTTGTGAAGAAATATCTGGAAAACCAAAAACTAAATGCCGTAATTCATAAGCTCTACCAATCAAGTTCATTGTAGTGGGGTCAGCTGGCAGGAAGGTGCCAACAGAATTATCCACACGCCAGAATACCAAATTTGGATAACTGCAGATTGAAAATAAGTAAAATTGTTAAAATTTAGTTCAGTAGCACCACAAAAAATCACACAGATTCTGGCTAGCAAAATCATATATTACACCCAGCAAAGTACCAAGCAAATACAGCTTCTTGAGTACCATTCAATTAATTCTAGATATGGCATCATAGGATTTGCTCAAAACGGATAGCATTTAGACATGTAATATCCAATTACAGTGCACAATTAAAACTAAACATAACTCCTCACAAGGCATGATGATGTTCAATAAAATCAGTGGCATGTTCAGAACGACGAAGAAAAGCATACAATGCATTTGCCTTATGAACAGATGCCACATACTTGAAATGGTAGCTTCAATACATAAAATATAGACAGAAATCAAAACTTTCACGTACCAACTGTTCAGGCTAATGTTTATACAATCTCTAAGGCCACAGGATGAAACTAAGGATGCTAAGATGCAATGAGCAGAAGATGCTGGAGGTTCTTTCCTTCCAGAAGAAACCACACATCCCATTGACAAATAGCCTTTTGGCGCTTCAGGGAACCATATGGAACAAACCTTGCCTCCTTCACTGCTGTCCTCACCATTAATTACACCTTCAGACAAAAAGCTATCCATTGAGGTTGAGGGCCAAACAAGCTTGAAAGACTCAGGTCTCTTTACTCGTACAAAGCTGGTATTAACAGCAACAACTCCTTTGGTTGGTGGCTTGTCTCTGTCACATGGAACCAAACTCAGTTGATATAATGAATAAAAGTAATACCAAAAAGAAAAAAATCATTAAGAAGTTCACTCACAATGGTGTGAGATAGTCACCAAGTATTGCAAAACCAGGTGGTGCACGTGGTCTCCAAAATGCATATACCTGATCATTGGAAGGGTCTGCAGCAGAACAATCAGTCACATCATTTAACTTTCAAAGAACAATTTTGTAAGTCAATCTCAGAAAGGAACTATCAGCAAGCTACTTGATGTTGTGACCTACTTTTAAAGGTTCCAATTTTGTCAAATTCGGAGCACACCACAGTCATTTTCTTTGATGACATCCTCAGAAAAGCCAAAATGTCATCTTCAACAGCCAGAAATAATCTCAAAATGCTAAATGAAAAATTCATATATATATCTGAAATAGTCAATTTCATATTTGTCTTCCCAGAAGCATTCGAGTACGTCATAGAGGTATCAAAAGGCTCCAAAATCCGGATTCCATTGCTCTCCATGGTAAATCCAAGAGCTTCAGCAGTAATGTCAATAGTGTCACCCTTCAAAACAAGTCTGCCAGATAAAATTAAGTAAGCATTTGTTTCATCAAGTACATACAACTTGTAAAACAACTGCTGAGAAGACACATTTTCAACATGCATTTTTTGTATTAAATCACAGATTAACTAGGAAAATACACTATATAATCACAAAACCTTAAACATGTATGCAAACATGACAATCAATTTCACAGCATAAATATTGTAAAAATCTGATTGTCAGGTGACACGTAAGAATCCTAAGAGAAGGATAGCATCCCACCGGTGCCATTAGATCACTCAATGCAGGAAAATCAAATAACAAACAGAGCCAATGGAAGAATAATTTCAACCCAATGAACAATTAATTAGGAAGGAAAGAACCTGCAGAATGCATCTAATTGCGTGTGCAAAAGCTTGTTGGAAAGGAGAAGTGATTTTCTCACATCCTTTGACATATTATAAAAGGTGAGCTCTGGACCAATAGCCTGCAAAGCAGAAAATAATTTAAATTCGACTAGACATACATAAAAAATATAAGAAACCAATGCCAATTTTCAAATGAACCCTTCCAAAAGAAAAAGATCTTCAATCCAATTTTCTAGAAGCCAATTCTTCAAAACTTAAACGCTGTACCATGAAAAATTGAATAAAATGCAGCAAAAGATAATAGAAAGTAGATACTCATTTAACTAATGAATTTATTCTTTAGGTCCAAGGACTAGAAATCCTGTAAATAAACATCATCTGCCTGTATACAAGTACAGCTACCCAAAAGTTCCAAAAAGATGTTTTTCCACAAAGGAGAACTTTCAGGGAACCACAAAAATATTGGTCGAAGGCACAGTCTTCAACTGCTGCACTCTACTTTTTTGCCCTCAAGAACTTTGGTCTTGGATTCTTAAAATGCATCTGAACATATCGGAGCAGCATCCAAGAGCAATGTGCTCCTTTTATAGTTCAATATAATCCCACTAAATAGTAGACAAGTACATAGATTTTGGAGAAGAAACTCTATATACTACTGAAACTCTTTAATGCAGCAGGTGACTACATTTTGTCCCTTTTTCTAAGGACATGCAGAATGAGATTTACTTTCCCACTCCATAACCTCTTAAGATGCTTTTATGAGAAAATTCCACAGGGAGAAACCGACTGCATGGCGAGGTCTTCAAGATGTTCTTAATGGGAGCCAATTTATTCTATGCTGCCAGACTTATTGAAGAAAAATGTACAACAAAACCAGTTGATTTTACTGAAGATTCAAATCACCAATTGCCCCCAGACTCAGTAAAGAAAGACTTTCAAAAAAGTTCCTAGTGCTGCAAAGTCCTTGCAAAAATCTAAACAGCAGTTACCATAATACTCCACCATTGCCTGCAATTGTGTAATACTCAAAGCGATACATATGCAAAAAAATTATGAAGAACAAAACGTTTACTAGAACTATCCAAGTTTTGGGAAGAAATTTTAAAAAGTTCAAGGGTCTGTCATACCATTTAAGCTACAGGAAGATGTCATAACTGCATCAAGGAGTTAATCTATATGTTCTCTGTCTTAATTTCTTGGCAATGCAAATGGATCCTCAAAGAATTCATGTAATTAATCCAAAGAAAAAACCAAAGAGTGCTAAAAACAGTCATTAATGACCTGCAACTCAAAGACAATCTCAGTGGATCTGCTGCCAGCAACATTCTGTGGAGAGACACTGTTACTACTCTCCCCAGAATAGCTCTGAGAATGACCACTATCCCCTTCGTCAAGGAAGACATTATCATCCTCAGTAGCTGAATAGCTGCTATTAGATCCCAAAAACATACAAGAGTCTAAGAACTGTCCATTCTGCACCAACAACAAATGGTTTAACTGAAAGTGAGTTCCAATAGTTAAGATTCTATGCACCAAAACCTATAATGAGTAATTCAACAAGAAATGATATGATATACCTTGATGGTAACATTCGTAAATTGAAGCTTCTTTCCAGTTCCTACAAAAAAAATAGCTTCCATACTTGGAGATGAGAGATTAGAACCCTGTCTATCCAGCAAATACAATGTCCCACCTCTACCATCATATAAGAAAAGGTCAAATCTTTCATCATCGGCAACCAACGGTCTCAGCGGAGAGAGTGAGAATTCAGCACTAGGTTGACTGAATGTGGACTTATCAAGAATAATTCCATCTATAATGTGCGAAGCATTCTTATCCTCTTCATTTGATAGCATACCACGAACCGTAGGCACAAAAAACTCAACAACATCAAGCAGAAAATCAAGTGCAACGAGTAACTGTGGCCTCTGGATACATAAGAATAGAGATGTGGAATAATCACTAAATTTAGCATCAAGAACGAGCATTGTAGGAACTGGTTTCCTATCAATATCACCCATTTTGTTCTCCATCTTATGAGGAACCACCTCATCAGTCAAAAAATCTGTAGGATTATATCCAATGGTCTCTGGCTTCCTAATTGCCAGCCTAAGTTCTTCTTCTGTACCTTCCCGATCATCAAGCATGGTAAAATCCTTAAGAGTTGCAGACAGAAAACCTTCCCCTGATGAATTTGATTTATAGAGAAACCATGCACCACTAACCTGAAATACAAAATTGAATACTGGGAGTTTGACAAGCAAGCATAGTTTATACATCCAGTACAAGATACTAACTTATAAAGCAGATTTTCAAAGCACCTATCATACATTAGAGTGGGTAAACAAATAATTGCCTAGGTGTACGAAAAACATCCTAAAACATCATACACAGTGAAGCAGAGTTTCATGCAGGAAAAGCTTTTCTGTGTTAAAATATTGAGTAAATATATCTAAAACACCTGCAGACAATTGCATATATGACTAAGGTGATTCTTTTAGCCTTTCCATGAATCAAGCTGGTGGCCCCCTTTGACGAATTCTTCAAAATTTTAAGGAATAATAAGCAAAGCCAACTAATTTATTCTCCTTATCTTAATCCATCCTCATCTCTCTTCCACCATGAAACATGAATGTTACCAATGCCCTGTGCTGATGACTAGAGGCCTGTATTGGTCCTACTTGAAAAGAACTCAATATCATTGTCACAAGAGAATACAAACAAAAAGATCCATATGAGTACTTAAAAATCCTCTGATAAGAAGCCGCAAGGATATGAAAGTGTTTTCAAAGTGGAAAAACAAAGATGAGATACCAAGACCAAGAAAACCAGTGTACAAAAGTTCCTGACCCAAGAGCCCTTGTCCACATCCTATAATGATCTAGAGAAAAAAGGCAATAGAAGTATGTTACCTTTCCCTTGCTTGGTATGATTAAAGAAGTGGGGAACCTAATTTCTAAGTTTGCTACCTTTTTCTGGAAAACTGATTCTGTCAAAACATATATTTAAAGCTATTATCTGCCTTGACAAAGCTCAATTGCTGAAAACATTTCACATCAATGGGCCAAATCACACCATATCTAAACATTTAAGATGCTTTTCATAGACAGGAGGGGAAAAAAATTTAGTAAGACAAGTTTTGAGGTTAGTATACAAAGCTATTATCTGCCTTTTGCTGAAATTTCACGTCAATGGGCCAAATCACATCATATCTAGACATTTAGATGCTTTTCATAGACAGGAGGGAAAAAATTTAGTAAGACAAGTTTTGAGGTTGGTATACAAGAAAAATGAAGACAAGGAAGAATCAGTCACCTTCAAAGTTGCAAGAGATGCATCCCTTGTTACGCCATAGTAAAGGCTCAGTTCAACTAAATCAATGATAACAGAAACCTTGGTGGAAATCCACTTTTCCCTACCCAGAGTTCCAGATTCTGTTGCATTAGAATCTACAGGAACAGAAGGTCCCGCCACCTCTACTGAAGCAGATGAGGAAACATTCAGTTGAGGAACCAAGTTTGGAGTCTCTGAGAAATTAGACTGTGCACATTCTGAAATGATTCGGTACTCTTTGTTGGAAAGAGCTGCTTTGAGTTCTTCAATCTAAACAAAAAAAACAATGATATCTCTTCAAGAATACGATTTTATTCTTCTGCCATTGTAAAGTGAAAAAAATTTAAAACTTGGCAAATTATAGAACAAAGTTTGAAAAGGAAATGGAGAACCTTTCTAGATGGCACCAAGTTGAATTAGTTCAGACTATACTACCTTAATATCAACTTCTGTATCAGGAATCTGATGCAGCAAGTCGCGGAGTGACCTCCGAATAATAACAGAAATACCATTGACATTCTGCATTATACTTTCACCTAATTCTGTTCCAGAACCAACATTCAGGTTTATGTCTTCAACCTACATTAGGACATCAAAATAGGTTATAGAAATATGTATGGAAACCGAATTCTACAAAAGAATGACCGGAAGAGAAGAAGCTGCCAGTGTTGAATATAATATACAATTCTCTATGGTGAGAGTCCGTTGCAAAAAGAAAATATTATGAATCAACAAGCAGAAACAATCCACCAGTTGAGGACATGCCACAGCATATTCTCAAAAACAAAGTAACTTAGCCTTAGGTCTCCTACAAACAGCCAACAGACTATCAGTTTCTCCACCTATCAACTTTCATTAGTATACAACTACCACATATCAGGATAAATCTTACTTTAACAGTTAAAATAAAACCATGTGGATCAGTCAGTTGCAAAAAGAAAATATTATGAATCAACTAGCAGAAACAATCCGCCAGTTGAGGACATGCCATGGCATATTCTCAAAAACAAAGTAGCTTAGCTTTAGGTCTCCTACAAACAGCCAACAAACTATCAGTTTCTCCACCTATCAACTTTCATTAGTATACAACTACCACATATCAGGATCAGTCTTACTTTAACAGTTAAAATTTCCATGTGGACAGCATTCATTTCTTGTCTGCTTCCGTGAAACCATTGGAAGGTGTTCTGCACAGTTATATGCACAATATCGAGCTTGAGATAGCTGTAGAAAGATGATGTAAATGGTTAGCTTGACTAAATCTCCCTACACTTCACATGCACATGAAAAGGTTTGCAGAATATTACTTCGAAAAAGAGGGGGAAAAAAAAAAGAAGAAATCTTACTCAAGGCTGTCCGTTCTCCTGGGCATTAATATTATTGGCTTCCTCAGGGAAAGATCAAATTTTACTGCAGGTGACCCTTCAATTTCACTTCGAGTAAATGACTTTTCTGTATTTGTTTTTTGATCTTTTACCCTGACAATATCCACCGAATTACTGGGAACAAGACCCATGAAGTAGTTGATAACCTACAAGGCATTTTAATATCGTTGTAGTAAATTAGTAAAACAGCAACAAGTAGTTGAAAACCGCAATTGTTACTAACCTCTTGGAGAAAGCGATTCAAATATACTATACGGACTTCAGAAAGCTGACCAACAAGACTGTAATCATAACCCTCATAGTCCTCATCATCAGGACTAAATGAACAAAAGACCAACTACAAAATTACAGACAGAATTTCAATAGAAGATAAATGAAAGGAGGTGGCAATTAATCATACAAACTAATAAAAGCTAATAGACTAGATTCATAGAACAGCAAGCTAATACAAGAAAATAACGCATGCTAGAGTATATAAAAAAGATCAAGGCAGAGCAACAGCATTGGGTCTTTCCAGCAGCTTATGCATTATCATGATGTAAAATACCGCATGTTCTATTTTATGAACTAGATGCCAACACAACAGATCCATATGCAAAAAGCTTAAAATGCAAATCCATGGTTTTTATATTTATCTCTTCGTGCTCTTGTAACCTCTGTTCTCTTCATCCTTCAGGATTCAAATGACAACAGCACTGACATTTTCATGCTTAGTTCTTATTCTAATCTCTCATGATATTGTTAAAGCCTTGAGACAAGTCTAAGGTTGCTCCCTTTAACCAGGAAGGTCAAGGTGCAAGAATACAGCAACAACTTCATTGTTTGACAATGTACCACTGCATATGCCAATCTTTTCCAGACAACTATGGGAGGAGCCACGAGCATTGAACTTTTACCCTCTTAATCCTAACCCAACACATATGGAATAATATGATTCCAAATTAATTCTAGATGACTACTAGAATAACCATCCTAGGGCTTGCAAAGTAGGAGGAAAATTTTATTTAGAATCTCCACCAAACTTCTCAAAATTCTGATATTCAAACTTTTCCTCTTTTTCTTCATCCACTTTAATCAAGTGCAGCACTCCAATATACTCCTAGAACTTGCAAACATCAATATAAAACTGAAAACACTTAACACTTTGTTGGAAATGGTTAACCAATCTGATCAAGTTACACTATCTAGAAGCTATACACTATCTAAAAACTACGGGTCAAGGTCAAATGATTAACTCAATGATGCAACATTAACAGTTATATCTGTTAGTTTGCAATTTCTACAATGTATTTGGAGATAGTTAATGCCATATCCATATCTGTTAGGTTGACAATTTCTACAATGTATTTGGAGACACGTAATGCCAAAATAAGAGGAAAAGAAAATCCTCAAAAGTATGAGAAGACAGAAGATATGGATCTTCTAGAAGAAAGTGGAAGGAGAATAGCAGATATGGAGCCACAAGCATTCAACCTACACAAATTAAAAAATTAAGTGAATTGCTCCTTAAACCAAGAGACAGTTTGCTGTCCTATTCTAGACATGAATGAAAAGGCTCAGCGATCTAACCCTCTTCACACATCCCATTAGAGATAAGCTTATTGTTAGAATGACAAAAAAAAAAAGGGAAACTGAATACCATCTAATCACAAAGTAAGAGAGCAAAGACAACAAGGCACAATTAGGTCTCTTTACACAAGAAAGAGGTTCTGTTTTTAACATCTCTACATGATTATAATGCGTCTCTGTCTGGAAGCTAAAGGGTTCAGCATAACTAATTAGGCAAACAATCTCTCAGAAACAATGAGAAGATAATCTGTTGCATCAAACACAACATTGCAAAACAAACTGTTTATATGTGAGTTGACATATTGCAGAGTCATGCAAAGACGAAATTGGAACTTTTGTTAATAACAAAGCTCATCATAAAATAATACCTCCACAAATGAACTACCGCCTGGATTTCTCATATCACAGGCCCAGAAATAAATATGGTTGCTATGAAGACTGTCATCACTTATTCTTAAGTTTCCAAGGGATGCCTTTATACTAAAAGAAGATGGAAACACCTATAACATGGGAAAATTTGTTATAGAAGATCAAAGGTATAAAATTCACAAGATAACACAAATTAAGCAATGAGAAAGAATTCCAAAACCTTAATATCAGTAAGAAAATTATCCTGTGACAAAGTAGCAAGCTTAGAACCATTTTCCTTCATCAACAAAATTTGAGCACGAGCCATTTGCAGTGTCAAATAAAAGATGACTCTGGACTTGCCCTTCCCAATAAAACCTTGGGCCACAGGCTCCTCCAATACATCTGAGGCCTGTTTATCAACTGCATTTTTGTCGGAAACATCAGATTGTACCATAGCAGCCGAAGTATCACGGAATGACTCACAACTGTCATCCTGAACATTTATAGCATTAACAAAATTCATGATGGCCAGTATCGTAGGCCGGCGACAAAAAAATGAAAGAGTAGCAAGCGAAACTGCCACCTGAAAGACAAAGGACACGGCATATTACAAGTAGGTAAGGAGAAAAAGAAAGGAAGAGCAAGAAGAAATCAACTCTCCAGGAACAGCTGACCTTTGTCTCAACACCCTCATCAAGGGATGAATTCTTATCATAAAATATAACTTGAGCCTTCACAAAGCTATCTAATGTGTCATTGACTTCCATATTATCATCCCCAGGATGACTATTGTTGGCGGGAAGTAGACCAGAGAGACGGGAGAAACTAAGGGCTCTGATAGTATTATCTACTGAGAGAAAATTTTGCGAACTAAAATAATCAGGTTGAGTCCTCCATGACTGGGGGCTCTCATCATTAAGCGTCTCTGAAGCCTCGTAAAATTCATCTTCACCTTCACCTTGACTTAAATCATCACTCACAAAAGTTCCATCCCCATTTACATTTGACAGGGACAGTGCATCAGAACTCCTGATGACTGATCTTGCAAGATAACAATACTGAGATCTCCCTTTCCGGCAAATTAAATCTTCCACCTCTAATGATTTGAGGACCGTCCCAATGAACATATCATTATCTTTTACCAACAGCTCAACCTGGCAAAGCAAATCAATTATAACTCTTCCAGGAAACAAAAGCATAAAAACTACCACTAAAAGCCACAAAATATTCGCACCCGACCACCAGTTGCTCGGAATTCAAATAAGCGTTTCTCCTCAGCTAGAAGCACCTTCAAGAAATTCTGATCATTCTATGAAAAGGTACATCAACCAACAACAGAGTTACTTAGCTGTCACACTATGAGACAACAACTGTTTAGAATCCACTTAACTACCTGACAATTGTAATTGAAGCGTATCTTTAGTTCATCAAGCACACCAATCAAGAAAACTTTCTCCATCTTTGAGGAGTCCAACAAGTCTTGGTTGTCAACACGTTCAACTTCAGAGTCTTCAGAGTCCGATGAGGTCTCTAAGACACCAGTGATAGGAGCAGACCTCTGGTAAAAAAAACATAAATTGAGCAAAACTATCACTTAACAAAGAACTCTGAACTGCAATAAAGGACGGTAAGAGGGAAACAAAAAATTTCAGCATCAAATGCATATCTTGTTAAAAGATGCTCGACCAAATTAGAACACAATTGTAACAATATAAATGAATCACGATTTTTGTTTGGCCCAACTACTGCTTTTCATTAACATGAAGACCACATTCAGTCATCAACCAACATTCTAAAAGCTTAATGGTACTTGGATACATCCTGAATAATTCTTAAGTAATCTCAACCCATGGTACAGAACCTATTTCCAGAGCCCATCTTTGCAATACCATTTTCATGAACTATGTGTATGTGCATTAGGATATTGCATGTGTGCATAAATACATTTGAATAAAAGATATTTGTCGGTGTGTCTGTGTGTGTGTGTGTATAGATATATTTAAAGAACAAAGATAACTCCTAATCATCACATTTAGAAGGAAATATTAAAACTCTAATAAAGAAGAATCAAGTCAGCATGCTGTTTCATCTGATTCCATTTCCCAAAGATCCTTAGACAAATAAAAATCCCAAGATAGAGATCCCCAAGGAAAAAGAAGACAAAAATGTAACAGTATGAATACAATGCAGTCAAAAAGGGTGCAGAAAATTTTAGTGAAAAGGGGGCACCCCAGTCCAAGTGTACAGGAAAACTGGTAGTAGGAGCCATCTCCAGCCTCAAAGTGAAAACATGATTCCAGCAAAATCAACTTCAATTACTGAAATTTACAATCAAAAATATAAAAATGACTTCTAGCATCCCACCTACTGCCTAGTAGGCCATATTCCTAACGAGCTTATAAAAATCAACAGGACATAAAATGTCCACAAACTCAGAGCCTAATTTTGATCTCCCATAGCACCTCCGGTACCAAATAAAAAACATTTCTTCCATCAATTCCAGTTAACCCTAAAGGCATCACGTTGACCAGGCCTGTTTGTATGCTGTAGGTCCATAGATGCATGACAAAGGGGTTACTCAATTTGATAGACTCATTGTCGTCCAAAATACTTGATGGCTCAAGTGCACTTCCATTTGAGAAACTAGGAAAGATCAGAGCGTCACTTGGTATTGATGAAAAAAGAAAAGTTCACCATTCATCTTTCTAGACTTAATACTCATGCTACTCCAAAATTTTCGCTCCTCCATCATTCAAGTAAACTTTCCCAATAATTGACTAAACTATGTACTTTGAGAAGTTAATTGTTGACAAAGAGTCAGATTAGTTGACACATTGCTGTTAAAGAACAGAAACCTAACTTTGCAGTCAAGCATATCTGAGTCTTTGAAATGTGGAATTATGTGCAATACTCCTTGACACTAAAAGATTTCCAAAATTTCAGATACAAACTAGGTGATAGAAAAAGATTTACCGATGCACGATAAATGCCCCCCTGCAACCAGCTCTGCCAGGTCCTCCTTGAATCTTCAGAGTCACAACGTAATACTAAGGCATTTGGATCTTCTACTATCTGTAAAGAGATTAGATGACAGTAAGCAAGGTTAGAAACGAAAAAAAAAAAAAAAAACAATTTTCGTACTACTACAATGACTTCCAGGTTATTTCAACACAAACCTTGTTAATGGACAGCCCAGAGATACAAACTGCCAACACGTGTTCTAGATTACCAGCGATATCTGCAGGAACTTGATGTAGCTGCTTCCCTCGAAGGCTGGAACAAGAAAAGTATTTATGTTCATTAGTTAATGAAGAAGTACATAAAAAGGGCATAGCACGTCTCATCCAGCAAAAGGAGAAAAAAAATAAAATGCATCACCCAAATTTCTAACGATTACGAATCAATAATCTGATAATCCATGACTAATGTGAGACATATAACACTTGATAAGTCAAGGAATAAATACGTTATCCAGAACTTCTCAGCTAAATAATTAAATAGAATTGTGTGTGACAGCCAGAATAAGGTCCAACGGAAAAGATCCAAAGGCTTTATAAGAAGTCCAACTTCAAACTCATCATTATAAGAATAGATGGAACCAATATGGAAGGATACCTAATTGATAAAGATGTATAAATGCCCTATTAGTAGTTTTCCAAACTATTTTTGAGTTTATTATGATAGTGAATATTTCATTGAGGGAGTATTTTGGTCATTTTTTCCTAAAAGAGAATCATGCACCTTCAATCTCATCCTCACTTTTATGTCAGCTGATGTTTGAGAGCATCTCTCAACTGACTTTGCCACTAGGGATTACAAAGTTTCAGTTACAGATCCAGTGCAAATATTACTAAACCTGTCCAATAAGATCGTGTTCAATTCATTTCAATGGCTACCCACTGTTGCACAGCTTCTTTCAACTGTGAATATAGTATTATTTCCTAGAAGTTCTTTGATAAATGAGAATGTGAATAAACTTTTATGCCAAAAATCCATGTTTACATAAGAGGAGTCTTTGGTCTAGTGGCTAAGGTTGAGGCCCTAGGAATTAGAGGTTCTAGGTTCTAATCCCTGCTTCCTTCCCGCTTCTTAAATCCCACCCCCTGCTAGGAAAATTTTTTTTTAAAATTTAAATAGATCCAGAATGCAATATCATGATATTAATTACATAAACCCATAACCGTGCAAGAAGAAATGTAATTCCAAATGAATCCAATAATGACGAAAACATTACCAAGTATATTTAACAATTAGTATAAGTTTAAGATATTTATTTTTCTAAAAAAATCCAGAATGTGATCTTAGATTGAACAAGGGTAAGTTACAGATAACCCCGCTGTGCTTTTGCATAATAACACAAAACCCCCTAAGGTTTCAAATTATACACATAACCCCCTCCATGGTTTTATGTGAAGTGGCAAATGGCCAGAAAGCATATTCGGTTACCGCAATTGACCAATACGTGCTTCAAAAGTATGTGTGATGAAATTATAATATCCACTTAACCCCCCTACGGTTTTGCATAAATATCCTAATAAGATGGTGGTTTTGCATCTATCCACATAACCCCCCTATGGTTTTATGCAAAGTGGTTAGACCCTCATTCAATTTATTGCTTAAGTAAGGGCAATACTGGCATTTCAACTGACGACACTATGGAGACTATTTTTTGTCAAATTTCCACTTCACATAAAACCACAAGGGGGTTATGTGGATGTTTTGAAACAGGCATCATGTGGTCTCATGCAAAAGCATAGGGGGGTTGTGAGTAATTTAACCATTAAAATATGAAAACATGATGAATTTTTATGGCAACAATAATGATGAATTTTTATGGCAACAATAATGATGAATTTTTCTAGAATTTTTCTTTGAAAGTTACATAACCCCATATCGCAAATTAACACGAGTGTTGCTTTCTGCAAATATATTTGAAAACAAACAAGATGAAATAATATTGACCTTAGTCCTAGTGTCCCAAAACCAGTCCAATTTATGCCCTCTTCAAACATCTCCAAAACAAAGATAGTACCCACGCCACAAAAGTAAAGGGGCAACTCGCCACATGAAGCATCTACATGACAGAAGAGAGTGACTACAGATCCTGCATATTTTGGATTCAGATGGTGGCAAAAGACCCAAAGTCATGATATTTGTTTCTGCCATCATACCAAGTGCAATGTTTCTCATGTGAGATGGAGGGAAAACTACTCTCCATTTCTGATTAACAATACTTCCAACTCTTTTGTCTTTTCTGTTTCTCCTAATCTATTCATCTTAGGCTTGTCCGTTTTACCTCTCATTGTTTGTCCTTTTCTTTTTTTTTCTTCTTTTTTTCTTCTTTTTTTTTTTTTTTGCATTCGTTTTCAGTTTCCACTAGTAAAAAGTGACAGAAAATAATAATGTATATAACCCAGAGGAAGGAATTCAAACTTCTCCTCGAGAAAATGGAACCTAGATTGGTCACTCAACAGTACAGCACATGCTGGAAAATTATTAAATAACATCAGATAAGTAGATGTTTGAACCTCATGTACTGCTTGTATGATCTGGAGTTCGGATTGTCGAGCACATAAAGAAAAGGCCCCACAATACAGAGGTATTTCCGCTGCCATATAGCCTCCCTACCTCCCATACCCTACACAAGAAGACCATATGGAAGGAAATATGAAAGCATAGCAAAATATTAATCTAGAAAGACGGACAAAGGAAGGAAAAACAAGGATTCATCTTTGAAGTGGGAAACTAAGAGCAAAATGAAGACAAGTATCTATATCAGCCACCTTCCAAGCAAGAATAGACAACCATCCCCCAAAATCAGCTTGGTCCCAAGGGCGAATAAAATCAGCATTATCTTTATTTTCTCCTTGAAAGATCTTTGCAACTTGCATAAGCCGGTGATAACGAGCAGGTGAGAAATGAAAACCCAGGGAAGGAAGCCTCAGTGCCAGTCTTGTAGAAGGAAACAAAGGGTTTTCGAGTCGGATCTGGATGGGATGTTTTTAGTCAAATGACATACTTATGATGCCAAAATTAGAATAATTATGCAAATTAGGTTACCTGTTGAAGCTTTACAATGACCCCACACTTATCAATAATGGGCAAGAAGTTAATAACACTATGCTTGGATGAACCAACAGTTCGATCCGGAGAAGCTTGACTCCAGTGGTAGTCACCGTCAACCAAAAATGCTGAGACATCACTCAAAACCAGATCAAATTGCAAGTACATGCTCATCTCCTCAGGTGGAACCGACTCAGTACCATCCTAAACATGTCGAAAATTTTCACCACAGGCCTTGGAAAACTATGGGCGCACAGGTAAAAAGGTTCTAAATTTACCTGGGTACGGATTACCAAATTTCCCAAGTCAAGCAGAAGCTTAGTGGAATGGGCGTCATCTGGATGGAAGTCAGTAGGTATGGTAATCTTGGGAGCTGCAATATTTAAATCCAAGGAAAACCTAGAAGCAAGTGAACAATGCAGTCTAATTAATCATGCACTCTAATTTATCCCTCAATGAGTGTAAGATGTCATGATAAAAGTCATCAAATATTACAATAACTAATGAGCTAGGGCATGCATTTATATCACATAGAAGAAAGGAGTCAGTTTAACTTTATTGAAGTATGGGCTGCTTTGAAAGAGGGGCAAAAAAATGGGTGTGCAGTTCATTTATTTTAACTAAAAAGACAACAAACCTGGCCTGATCCTTCAGTGCTCTGTTTACTTGTTGTTGTGCAGTGCGCTTGACTTCATCGATGGTCATCTATGTAAACACGGCCAATATGAAGAAACTAATTATAGGGGTAATATCTGCATCTATAACAGTCTATCAATATTAGGCGACAAATATTTGGCAACTTCTACAACCTTAAAACAGGCAAATACCTCATGCCTCCCAAAAGTCAATGTACATGATCAATTTATCTTCCATCTTCTCAAGTTCATTTAAGAAAAGCCAACATTCTTTAATTCAGACTCACAGAATGAAATTGGAAGTGATTTATTAGTTCATGCAATATGTATTTTCATGTGAAAATCACCTGAATTTCCTACTATTTCAGATAACCAAAATGTACTATTCATACTACACCATAATACAAGTATTAGGGTTTAGCCAAATCAAAAAATGAAGGACAGATAAATTCCAGCAAACTTTCAAGTTCAAAGAATCAGCATGAAACTTGCATCCGTTTTAAACAAAGTATGAGACTGCTAGCAAGAAAGAAGATAAAAACAAGGGTGTGGTTGCCACATGAGCAACAATGTCATCTAGTTTTTCATAAATCCTACTAAAAATCTCGATATATGCCATTCTTCTACAAGCGATAGCCTATCATACAATTATAGAGAAGACAATTTCACAAATATTCTCTTTTTTTTCTTGTCCATTTTCCTTCTTTTTGTTTGTTTACCTCCTCCTCCTTTTCTTTTTTATTTTCCACTTCGTTTTCTTTTCCTTCTTCCACTCCTCTCACCCCACCTATCCCACCACACCTCAGAAACCAAACATCCCAAGCCACCATCCACCTCCGCAAACCAAGCCCCCTTATCTATTCACTTTTTGTCTTGTTTCCCTTTCGTTCCTATTGGTTTTCCCATTCTATATTCTGTGACACTGGTCAGGAGATTTTTTTCCCTTTCCTGGAGAGAGGTATAGTTGGCATTGGGCTGTAATAGAAGAGAAAAGGTGGTTGTTTTTTTTTTTTTTTGGGGGGGGGGGGGGGGGTGGGGTGGGGGTGGGGGTGTTGGGAATAAAAGAAAAATCTACTCAGGTTTTTTTATCAAAATGATATTTCCATTTAATGGGGTTCAATGATGGCTGAAAAAGTGTAGCAGGCAAAGTGTGGCACATTTTACCCATAAAAGTACAGAGACTTAAATCCATAACAAACAAGAAAGATAGATAGGCAAACAGCAGCAGAAAAGAAAAATTACAAAACAGTGGCTCAATTAAACATTCCAAAATTAGAAGTAAATAAGATGATACATTATAATTCATGAACTCTAGTATAAGCTGAATTCCACTTTTTCCTTCTCCATTTGCTAACTTTTATTTATTTAGCCACGCACTTTTTTGTAGGATATAAAGTGACATATTTGCCTCTCATACCAGGGCAATAAGCAATTGTGATAACTCATATTAGCATCTTTGGGCAATCTTTTATAATTATGGCCTCATTGTTGCATGAAGAATGTAGTAAGATTTTATCAAACTCCTTGTTGCAACCTGCCTATAGTTAATTTTTAAAAGCTTCTATAGAAAAGTAGTCGTTGTAGATCAAAAAGGATAAGAAAAAAGAATTTCCATCTAATGCTGAATAGAACTATAAAATGCGGACAAAGGAGATCAGAATTAGACCTGCACAGCTGCAGCAGTTTCCAGAGCTACTGTCTGACTTACAGCAGCATTGCTTTCAAAAAAGTTAACAATTCCATCAATAGAATCTTTCAAATACTGGTCAAAGGAAAAAAGCAGTTAGTTATCCCAACTTCATGAAGCACAGTAGAAAAATAAGTATCTGAAGAGAGAGAGAATTATTACGGTCACATAACATGGAGAAGCTTTAGCAACCAAGCTCCAGTCCACTTTAGAATCAAAAGGCTTATAGCGGAAGGCACCAACTAATGAATCATGACCCGTTGCACTCTGCATAAAAACAGAGACCAAATGTCAAGTTAGCAGAAGAGACTAAGAAAAAAGAAAGGGTAAAAGCATAGAAGGGAAGGGGAGGAATATGGAGAAGGATTTCACTACCAAAGATCTAACCTCTGCAAGGAGACCATTTGGAGATGATAGCTGGTATGATCCCAATCGTACGTCAAACACTTTTGCCTCAGAATAAAGGTTTACAAAACAATCAAGATTTTCACATGACAGATCGGCAAGACATTCCTTCTCATCAGCAAGCCTGGAAGCATTGTGTTTCATGTGAATCTCCAAAGAAGTATGCAGTAAGTCTGCTCTTCCATGGATTTCCAGAAGTTGATCACTATCACCTTCTTTATACCCAATTATATTGTTTAACCTTTGCCAGTCATCCTCACTGAGGTTTCCCGGTTCATTTTCATCTGTCACGGAGTTGCTTGTCCTGAAATGGGCAGTTGCACAAAACATCAAAATTATAAGCATGCAATAAAAGTTATTGAACTTGCAACAGGAAGCAGGAGAATAGCAAATAATCACCATCCAAATGGCCACCAGGATTTCTTTGATTTTTGATTCCTTAAGTAAGGCGCTGAATCCATTGACTGGGCCACAAACTTGTGAGCCAACATCCTGTGCAAAGAAGAAGTATAAGGATCATGCCGATTAGGAAAGCAAAAAGGCAATCAATCAGCAAGAACTAGAAGCTCTTACAAGGAGCACAGTCGAGTACTAATACTCAGGACTGCAAATGAAAAACTCATTCAACTTCCACAGACAAGACACCACATTATAATACAAAGACAAACAACCAAAGCAACGAAATCAAAACAAAATGGTAATGAAAAACACCCTTGCACAAAAACGTTCAAGGCTTTACAAATTTACCAAGCGACACATACTAAGGGTTCAATCATACAAAAGCTGCGGTATAATTTAAACCATGGAAATCCCCAAGCATCAACACAACCAGAAAAATCATACATAAAGGTCATGACAAGCTCAAATATGAAAAACTGCATTTATCAGTGACAAAGAGGTTAGTAGAGCATTTATTAAAAGTTTCATCTCCACTTATTTTTGTTAATAGTCACATGGCTTTTCTGTCAATAGATCAGGACTCTAAACAGGAAAATAGTCTACCTCCACTGGAGAACAAGGTCAAAGTCGAGTTCCCGATCAAGTTCCTTGATCTCTTCATTATCATCAATTACAACCCGATCAGAATCAGATCTGAGCAACTTTGCATAGAGTGATATATACTTCTTGCGTAGCCTTGCATACCAAAGGACCTGCTCCCATGACAATTTCCCACTGAAAGAGGAGAGAGTATTACAGGGAAATTCAAAGGTAATACTATAGTATCTTCTCTGTCAAGGGCCAAAAGTTATCCAAAAGAGTGAAAAGGCAAGGAATCAAGACATAGTCCCAATATGCTAGAGAATTGCAGCAAAGCTCCTGCTGTCAACCTTTTTATGGATGCGAAATTCTAGAGCACACACGGTTCACCCAAAAAAAAAAAAAGTAAAGTGCCTATATTTATTTCGCATGATACAGAGGAAAAAAAATCCATAAATCCTAAATAACAGGAACAAAAGCCAAAGTGAGAATGCAACATATGAGAAATTACCAAGCATCAACAGTAACAATATAGCTCCAAAAAAATACAGGAAAAGGCGAAGAATACCCATACAATAGAAAAACAAAAAAGAGGAAAAAGACAACCTAATAGATATTCAAGGTTTTCCTTATAAAAGATGACAGCTTCCTTGTTACTCAGTTTCTAAGGATGAGCGATACTCTAGAACCAGCAACAACCGTTTTTGGATTATATTTCTGCAACCTAGGATATTAATGAAGCATGATCTATGTTACTTTGAATATCCATAAAAATGGTGACTTTGATTTCACTGCTGATACTCTTCAAGAAAATCACAGTGCTTTCCTGTTAGAGCTGATCACATGCTAGACACATCAGGCATTAGTGAAGCATTTTTGACAATACATTCTACCTTCTCAAAATTTCCAGTGATCAAGAAGAATAATTTTAATTAACCGAATAACAATACAAATTTGAAGAAAGGGAACAAATTCAAAAGGCAATGAAGAGAAGCATTCTCACCTAGCCTTCTTCAACTGATCTGAGACGGCTTTATAAGCATACTTCCACCATGGCCTTGGATCAGATTTTACCGCGACACTTGGGCGATAATGAGCATACTTCAATCGTTGATTAAATGCAGCAAAATTATCAGCTAATTTTAACAGATCCCTGTATCCACTCTGCCAAAACATACATAAATTGTGACAACATGTACAAAATAAAAATGCTTATAGAAATGTATATCCTGTCTGTCTTAATGAAAAAGGGACTTTTTCCACCAACCTTTGACAAGCTAAGTGTCACATCATCCAGATTCACCACTGCTTTTTGAAGAGGCTGACCATCATTAACAGGTAAACTAGCATGCTGTTTTGAATATTTCGCGTTTCCAGTCACAGGCTGCAATATGTAAGAGTGCTCTTCAGGAAGAACAGCTGCTGCCTTTCCCTCCTTTGTCCCAAATTTGAATATCTGAATCTCGTGAAATGCAGTTAGGAATGGGTGTAGAGTACACAGACTCAATCTTAAAAAGATCACAATGTCAAACAGAACATGCCTGATCCCATTCCCGGGGTGGTAAATCCTCCCATGGCTCATCTATGTGCCAAGGACTAACATCAGAATCCAAATAAACAGCCAGCCTCTCCAGCTCCACAGACTAACACGCAAGAAGAAGGGTCATTAACAGCCTGAATAATTAATGGAAGCACATATAAACAGTTGCAGACAGATAAAAATACAGCAACCAAAAAAGAAAGATTTCCAAAAAAAAATAAAAAATTGTTGCTTTTCAGGAGAGCCTGTCAAAAATAGCTTTTACAAATTCACAAGAAGATTCCACTATCCCTGATCTTAAAGTCTCCGTTGTCATATGTATAAGAATATAGACCATGCACAAACACAGACACAAGAAAATATGCAACAATAAGTAACTAAAGACTAAAGCTCTAGAAAAAACATAACTTAAAATATATCTCCTATATCTGCATAATTTATAATTTCAAAGAACCAGAACCTTCTGAATACGCTCCAGTGCACCCCCAGTTGCGAAAGTCTCCTGTCCAGTGTCATCAACTGTGACGGCTAACAGCTTGTCTAAAGTTACACCAGCTGCAAAAGGATGGCCAGGATTGCTGCAAAAGGAAATCAGTAAGGTCCCATGAAGCTGATGATTGAAATAAGGATTGAAGAGTGCTCACCTCTCAGTGTCCTCATATCTGATGTGAATGTTTGAAACAGAAAGCTTCAGATTCCCAATTACCGTGTTTATCAAAGACTCCAACCAAGACTCGTTCTTTCAAACAATCAAGAGAAATGCAGTCAAGACAGGTCCAGACAAAAACAACAAAGCAAGGAAGATATATTTTAGATACAAAAATAACTCCAACACGATCAGATTCACATTTTAACCATTTATTATTAACAAACATAAACATGGGATTTTAAGGAGAGTTGAAGTGCTATGAACAGATTATGGCTCTGATGCTGTTCACCTCACCAATCTCCTCAATCTGGAGCATCTACAGATCACAATTCAGAAGAGGTCGTCAACCTTGTGTTGACTGTAGGAGATTTGGGCAATCATCATTTGCATCTGAAACATTCTTTTAACTGGAAGAGGATTGAAGTGAGGTGCTTTATGTAGCATCCTACATAAAGCACCATAAAGCCCCGAGGTGTATCAACAATAAAAAGTAGTGTAAGCTTCTCCGCATACCCCTTGCATGCAGTTTGTGTCAACAATAAAGGACAGATTATAATTGACAACCAATCAAGTTTCCAAGAAGAGCAAGTCAAGTCAGATTTTAATTAAGCTCTAATATGCCGAAACCCGTGATGTGATTGCAATAAGTAAGCTGGCAGCCAGCATACAAAACCTTAAGCAGATACAAACATCAAATTCTAATGATTGTTCAAACATATGCGATAACCAAATGGACCAGAAAACTACTGCATGGACAGCTCTTGAGGAACATACCACTTCTGTCTGTAATTTTCTGCTCTCCAATAGTTTCATTTCCATTTCCTACACCATAGGAAAACAAAATTAAAAAATCCACACCAACCAAGAAAGAAATCTTGTTTGGAATTTACAATAGTCTTACTCGTATTCGGTTCCTCTTAACTTCTTGCACCACATCTTCACTAGAACTTTCAACCTGAGTTGAAGGCTCAGCAAGTAAAAATATACGATCCAGGTGAACTAAAACTGGATCCTGGCCAAGCTTGCTCCATGGAACCTATAATCCATAACCATAAAAAATACTGAAAAGCTTTCAAATCGAGAGAGAGAGAGAGAGACGGAGAGGGCGAGAAACAGAGGAAGTAAAATTGTTCTAAGGAGTTGGAAGTTTTATTAATTGAAGGAAAACATCTTAGCTTTCTGCAACGGAGTTGGATGTAAAATCCTGCTAGTTTTCTTTCCTTTGCACGGGCCAGGGGGAGAGAAGAGTTAAGTATCATTCTAGCCATCTTGACAATTGACATTAGAGATCAATCAAAGAGAACACTATAGCATCGTAAGATTTACCAGATGATAAACTCATCTGATCTTGTGAAAGACCTCAAATTAATGAAACCAATATTCTAATTGCAAGATATGCAAATTCAATATCAAAACAGACACCCACAGTTCTGCGTTTGAATTTCAATGAGGATTTTTCTTAATGCCTGCACATTCATTACCCATTTTGACCTTGCAATAAAAAAAATTACCATTCCCATCATATGATTATTCCCTATGCAACTAGACAGCAAGTGCCATAAAAAGGGATCATATTGCTTTGAAGCAAATAAATAAACTTGAAGTTTTGCTTAACTCACAGATCAGACTCTTTCAGACCATGACATATAGACAAAAAGAACTATTAAAGCATCACAGGCTGAACTAAAATAGCATTAGCTAGAATGCACTCTGCTAAAGGAACACAAGGGTTGAGTCTGAGCAAATACTTGCACGTAAAACACATAATACACCAGTCAAATCTCCCCCCTCCCCCCCCCCAAAAAAAAAAAAAAAAAAACAATTGTTCCTCAAGTATGACAAATGTGTTTGCTGTAATGATCACTAATAACACATGCTATTAGACTGTGGGAGCTGAAATTCCATTTTTAGATGTGAAGGATAGACTTGAGACATTTTTACAAAGTGTTTACAGCACAAAGTCAAACAAATTTTTATAGTGTAGAATCAAAATTTCAATAAACACATAATTGGGTTCCTAAATATTTAAAAAGTTAAATTGTAACTAACTCTCGTACTATCAAGTGTTAATATATAAAAGTACTAATTCCGTTTGTTGGAAAAAAAAATATTTAAAAAGTTAAAGCATTCCCACAAACCTTAAGCTTCACTGACCCAAGAAATCCTGCCTTAACCTTTATAGGCAACTTCAACGCATTGAGGGCCTCTGGCTTCAGTTGCATATTAGTTAGCTCCACATCCCCTAAGGCACATTTAAGCAACATAGAGCACAAATTGTTGAGGTACAAGCAAAAAATTGAGCTGAGCTCATCAACTATTATAAGAACAAGCATTATTAAATGTAGTACTAATTTACAAGAAAAAATCAACCAACTTATGAGCAAATGCATGCCACTAGCTTTTGCCAAAATGAAATCAACATTGAAGAATCAACAGTTCAGAAACATCGCATAAGTGGAAGAAAAAATCATTATGTGTTGATTTCTCTTAAATCCTCATTATCATAACTTAGTGCATCTGAAAGATGAGCAGCCTTATGCTCTATCTGTGGCACAAAGGAAACATAGACTCACGCGAGTAACGTTCAGTACCATAATGGAAAGAATGACATGATGGAGGGAAATAACTTAGCTTAGTAGAAAGGGTTTCAATTCCTATTCCTCCTCAATATACTCAAGAAGTATCTGCTCCAGTTGTTCTCAAAATCAACAGGGACAGTAAACTCCACTGTATATGCAACAAATACAAACCCTCCTTTTTTTAACTCTCCAGGACCTCTCATCTCCTTGGACAAATTTTACTCAAGGGGTTACATAGAGACCATGAGTATCACTAAAATGTCATCAAACATCAATAGTTACATAGATGAAAGCAAAGAACATAAATCTGAGCACATTGCTTTCACAGTGTTACATAGTGTCATGTTTGATAACTGCACTTTATGCTGAAAAATAATGCATTCACCACTTTTTGAATTTAACATGTTTGACAATAGAATTCCCTCACCACTTAGTATATTAAGCACGACTTACTTGTATTCAAAATCTTACGTGAAAATATTCCTTCAAATTTGCTGAATTTTAAACACCTGTAGGGACTTAATTTTTTTTATTGCTCTCTCTCAGACACACACTCTCTCACACTTACACAGACACACTGTCTCTCAAACTCTCTCTTTCACACACAGACACACTTTCTCTCTCTCTCACAAACACATGCATAGGCATTTTCTTCTATCACATAGACACACACTCTCATATGCACTTATACACACATACATACACACACTTTTCTCCCTCACCGCATACACTCTCTCGCTAACACACGCATAAACACAATCTCTCTCTCTCTCATCCTCTCTCTCTAAATATACGCACACAGAGACACATAAAAACACTCTCCTCTCACACACATACATAAACTCTCTCTCTCTCTCTCTCTCTCTCATATATATACACACTACACACTACTATATCTCAACTGTATCATTATTTTCTCTCTCAGATGCAAACTTCTCTCCCATACAAACTAATAAGGCTAATCCTTTTAAATACAAAATTTACCATATTTATGAAGTGACAAATTTCAATTTAAGTGCTTAAATTTAGCTAATAATGACATACATACAAATTTTTTCAGCACTTCATTCTGATTCAGATTTATCAATCAAACACCTATTTCAAATACTAGGTACCATGAACAGAGTATAAGACATGGGTTGAGAAATCCCCACAATGGAATGACCTAATAATAAGTATTGACACCATTCCTTCAATGATCATGATATAGAGCTTGTGACCAGACCATCACCGTAAAAATAGAGAACCAATTCTGGAGAATGTAAACCTAAAATGTTACATTCTTGCGCAAAGATTACTGGTTTAACACCAAAACTGTTTAAATTTCCAACACCCCAAGGTTTCTGGACTTGATTGTTTTTCTTAGGACTTGAAGCACATCTAATTACTAACCTCCTTATTAACTTCTTTGACATCAGTTCATTCAGATGATCGCTAAGTCAAATTCTTACTATTATCTAGCACCTTTGCAACTGGCAGTGCTACTTATTCGAACAATGATGGAGAATTGATTTCCAGTTAATACAACCCTCAAGTTTCCTACACAACAAATGCAAACACATAAAGTCAAATCAAATCAAATTCCTGAACCAAAAGTTGATCTTCAACGGATTGATGTGCAGATAATGCAATATGGTCAATTAGTTATTCAACTGGATGGAACCAAAAGTCAGTAATGGCTTGATTAATTTTAGCAACTCAAGGAAATCTAGGATATCCATGTTAAAAGGTTTGACATTTGAATCATCTTTTAATCAAAACCAAAAGGAGTATTTTCATACAACTACTTAACTCAGATTGGTTCACTATTTAATTCTTCAAATTGCAGACAACTTGATTCCAACTTTCAACCACCTAGACCACATCTACTTCTAAGCTCAAGCATTTGACTTTGGATTACTTGTTGCTTTAAATGTTTCAGGTTTAAGTGCACTTTCATTTTTCTTCCTAAGTGCCTTGGACATAAATCAAACTTCTATGCACTTATTGATACATCGGAAGCGGTAGAATATAGCACCATCACTATTCCTAGATTGATGATAGTAAGCTCTTTGGTCAAATTCCTTTCACTGCCACTTTTAAAATTTTTTCTTAATTTTTCATCAGCCTCGTGCAGCAAGAGGAGATTTTAACCTTTCTCAATTTGCCACTCGAAATGAAGAGTTCATACAAACCTATGAATTAAAATATTCACTGAATTCGATAACAATTTTTTTCATCTTGTATTGTAGTCAAACAATCAATTGCCTTTCTCTGTACAATTTGCCATACGAAATCAAAACTGCATGCAAACTATGACTTTAAAAACTTCACTGAATTACGCAGGTCCTTGTACAACAATTCTTTCATCTGAAATTGTAATCAAATTCTCCATTGACTTAGTATGCTCAGTTTGCCACTCGAAATTCAAGATGCATAGAACCTATGAGTTCAAGAACTTTCCTAAGTTATTCTAATCCTTCAACGACAATCCTTTCACCTGATATTGTCATAAAATTCTTCAATGCGCATTCATTTCCGAATAAAAATGAACTTTTGAAATGACAAAAAATCATACCTAGCTAAATATCCATCACATTAGTTATCTGCCAGCATTCCACTCCACAGACAGAGAAACTAACTCACCATTTCCCTTCCAGAATTATTTATTTTTAAAACAAGCCCACCACGCCAGGTCCATTAAGAAACAAAAACCCAATTTTGTATGTTTTTGTCCCCTAACCTTTCATGCAAATTTCATCCCAAGAAACATTTCCAGCTGAACTACAAGTACAAAACAGTGATGATTGAAAAGTTGGAAAATGGAGGAAAAATTACAAACCTTGCCAGACACTGATCTTGAGGGCTTCTTTATTAAGTCCTCTAACATAGTTCCCCAGATATCTCTGTAACAAATTAGCTACCTGATCTTCCAACATCTTCTTCTCGTCAAATTCCTCTTCAATCCCTCTTCAACGAAATCAAAAACACATCTGTCTATACACAAAATTCACATGTGAGAGAAGCGTTGTTCAAGTTTCTTGGAGAATATATTAAGGGTCCAGAAAAGTCCCGTCCCTCTTTGTTTCTTCACTGAATGGTACTGGGTTTTTACTCGTAGGAGGAAGAAAAGATTTTAATAGTTGTGGGCTGGTTAAGTTACGTGTGCGACGGGGTGTCGGGACAGATTCGGTTTTCTTGTTCTCTTTTCTTAACAGATGGAGATATTACGGGTTGCCATGTAAGTGAAAATTTGAGCACGTAATAATACCGAGCTTTTTTTATCTTTTGATTTTGTTGATCCCTTCGGAGCAGTGAAATTCTTTTTTTTATTTTCTTTTAGTATAAATAGGAGATGTCGATTCTCACCTGCGCTTCTTCCTCCTCTACAATCCAACTCATTCATTCTCCAAAGTCAAACTTTATTTAAGGGTTTAGGTTGAACTTTTCTTTTTTTTTATAACAAGAATTGTCCGAGGAACTGTGACAAAGTATATAGGCTTCATTTGGATTAGAGTACTACTTAGGAAAAAAAATTAAACACATTCTTGAATTATCTTAGTTATATTTCTAACCATTTCATTGGTGTTATGGTACTTTTTCGAAATAATATTAAAAATATACAATTTAAAATCAGGAGACTTTCAGAAGCAGGTAACCAATTGTAACTCTTACTAGGGTTGTAATCGAGTCGAGTCAAGCCCGAGTATCGCCATACTCGAGCTCGACTCGACATAGAGATAGAGGTGCTCGAGCTCGAGCTCGAGCGAGTAGTATTATTGGAGCTCGAGCTCGAGCTCGACTCGCATGGACTCGAGTCCATTCGAGCATTTGAGCCTTATCGAGCTCTATCGAGCTCGAGTTATTAAATTTCATTTTCTTGATAATTTTTTAGTGAAAAGTCATTATTGCCCTTTTAAAATTTTTATATAATTTGAAACATTTCGTAAATTCGATAATTTTTTTTGGTATAATGGTAATTTTATATATTAAATAATATATATAATTTTGATAATAATATATTAAATAATTAAAATTAATATGCTCGATAACGCTCGTCGAGCCTCCGAGCATCTCTTCTGGATGCTCGAACTCAACTCGATAACCTTATCGAGCTGCTCGAGCTCGACTCGAACTCGGTTTGACCGAGTTCGAGTCAAGCTTTTGACCGAGCTGCTCTCTTATGGGCACGTAAAAGAGGTATGCATTTTTTGGCTAGAGAAGTGAATGAAAATGAGTTTTGGGACCATTGGGGCGAACTTTTTTATATCTAAAGGACTATTGTACCTGATTTTAAATGTGAGGGACTAAAAAAGTTTTTTCTAAAAATATAAGAGACCAATTTGGCAAATTTCCATAATATGAATTACTAATCTAAGTGACTATTGATTTGTCAAACCCCAAATTTGTTTTATTTCTTGAACTTCTGCTGTTGCATCGCGGAGAATACAAACTTTTTCTTTTCTTTTCTTTTCTTTTTTTGTTTCTTGGGTGGAAGGGGAGGATATGAACCTGTTATTTGTGAGTGTTTGCCACCTTGGATGGTCAGAAGAGACCAATTCTGCAACTTCTTACATTGTAAAGGCCACAAAAATGATTTTAAAAATCATAAATTTTGAATAAATCTTTCTTACAATGTCATAGTAAAACCCATTTTGTATTGACGGTTCTCCATATTGTGCCACATCATTGATGATAATTGGTAACACGTTGTATCTATTAACCTTTAAAAAAAATGGAGTGTCATATTAAATTTAACTTTTCTCAAAATTGTACAGCTTTAAAAAAGATAAGACTTTAATATTACCTAAAATTGATGTCAAAATTTCAAGGTAGAGAAGAACTTTTCATCAGAGAGGCCTACAACTCCTCTCTCTTGTTCTCTTTGTCATGCTTGATAAATAGTTTACGAGTTCCTCAATTAATCTTAACGTGTTAAAGAAATATACTTCTTTGCTTACACTATAATTGTTGTATGATGTATTTGCATGCTTAGGAATTTGGGAGAACTAAAAGAATATTAATATTATCACTCAATGGTTGGCTGGGGTAATGGCGAAGCATCTTGTTCCTTTTTTTTTATTTGTTGGAGTTTTATTATTATTGCCAACTCATATGTACTGTCTTGATAACTCACACACTGAATACTCGAGGCTTGTAGATAGATTTTAAAATTTACATAAGGCAAATCTTAGAGCTCGTTTGAATTGAAATTTTTTATGTTTTTATGGAAAAATATACTGTAAGTATATAATGTATGTAAAATAAAAAGATAATTGAAAAAATGTAGCAAGAGGCGGAGAATAAAGGATGAGGAATAGGGGAAGAAGGAGGTAGGGTTGGGGTAATGAGAAACAAGAGTTATTGTGATCGACGTAGCAATTGTTGTGATTATGGATGTAATCGAGTTGAGTCAAACTCGAATATCACCATACTAAAACTCGACTCGACTTGCAGCAAGAATACTCGAGCTCGAGCGAATAATATTGCTGGAGCTCGAGTTTGAGCTCGATGCATTATTCATAGAACTCAAGCTCAACTCACATAGGTTCGAATCAAAGCAAGCCTTATCGAGTTTAATTTAGGAAAATTTGGGAAATTTCTTTTTTTTTTGGACAATTTTGAACAAAAGACATTATCGCCCTTCAAAAAATTTCATACAATCTCAAACATTTCTTAAATTCAACTACTCTTGTGAGCACGAGGGTAATTTCATAATAATAATATATTAAAAAACTTGATAAGACTCGACGAGCCTTCTAGTTTTGCTACTGGATACTTGAACTCGACTTGTTAGAGTCTATCGATCAATTCGATCTTGACTCGAACTCCGTTAACCCGAGTTCAAGTCGAGTTTTTGACCAAGCTGCTCGTGAGCAACTCCATGCGAGTACAACCCTAATTGTGATAGAGAAGAGTAGTAAATCAAGCCGTTAATCAGATAGATCAGGTCTCTACAGCCCCAGACTTGAAGACAATGTCCATTACTATTGAAATGATGATGATGGAACAACAACTTTTCTGAACACTAGCCCAAGAATCTGTAATTTCAGCCCAACAAAGAGAACCTGTAGTTACAGCCCAATAAAGAGTGATGATTGAAATTGTCAATTAATATTACTATTTTGTCCCACATATAAGCACGGGTTTCTTTTTATATTAGTATTAGTCGTGAATTTATACAAGCATGAATAATTTTTAAAAAATAAAATAATATTCTTAAATATTCATGAATATTCAATTTAGCAATTCAATGTATCTGAATATTCAAGTACTATATTAATCTTTGAAAACATCTATTTATACATTTATTTTAATAGAATATTATTCATTAAATATGCAAAGTATACGAACTATTGATAGATATTCTTTGAATTAATTATTAGATTTTTATATGATAAAAAACCTAACACTATACACCTATATTCAACTAAGCTCCAAATATACAAAACATATTTTCTTCATGAACAAATATTAAGTTTCTAGAAATGTTGATGACGTAACAATTAAAATAACACTAAATAAAGTTAATACATATGGAAAAAATAAATTACTTGAATTTTTAGATATAGTTTGTTAGAAGAGAGAAGAAAATCATAATAAAATATAATTCAAATTTATTGAAAAAGATTAAGTTGATAGAAGAGAGAGAAATTATGATAAGAATCAGTTAGAGAAGAACAGGATGGGATACGAATATGAGTTAAATCCAAATATCTAAACGACCTAATCAATTATTTTCTTTTCACGTAGGCATGCTAACTATGAGAAAGAAAATAATTGAATTAAGAATTTTCATATATATGCTAGCGATGTTTTGTCCACAGGAGTTTAGGCAGAGGCGAAGATAATATCATGGCGGGCTCATCCCTCCGTGTGCATTAATTCGAATAACTCCGCTCAAAAATTGCATTTTCCTGACATTGCCCCTGTGAACATTTAATTGAATCAATTCGCTCCTTATATTGCTACAATATTCCCAATCAAGTATAATTGGATTGGAAAGCCTAATATCCAGCTGAATTGATCATGTGCATAACACATAGCTTCATAGAGCGAATAATTACCCCTCAAGTTCTTAACTATTACATTTTCTAATTACTTAGTCTCATTGAAAACTTTTCTAAAACAATCTAGTTATCATTAAAAATACTAATTTTGTGCAGCTTTTATTTATTATCATAATTGAAGTATATTTTGATACATATATTATTATTTTTTAACTGCTATTTTTTCATATCTTTGTTGAAACTGAAAGATGCATTGAAAAAAAATGTAATGGTTAAGTACATTGTGTTTTATGTCTTATTCTAAAGTTCTTACAATATGTATAATTAGTTGGAGTTCATTTTGACTCATTTTTTCAGTTCAAAAGTTATGCTCAAAACTTTCTTGTGAAGTCTTATAGAGCATGGACTAAGGCTGATAGCGAGTCGAGCCGTTCGCGAGTCAGACAAACACTCGGCTCGGAATCAAATTGACTGAGTTCGAGTTACTCGACAAAGAAAACAAGTCGAGTTCGACCATTGTTTTGTGATACTCGAGTGCTTGTCGAGTAGCTCGAATATTTATTATTATTTATATAATATATTAATTATAATTATGAAATGACCAATAAGGGTTTATAATTTAGATAATTTACACAATATCTTGTATGCTTTGTAAAATTTTTAAATGGCAAAAAGGTAATATTGTAATTATATAAGAATTACTTTCAAGCTCGAACGAGTTTTAATCGAGCATTCGAACTCGTCAAGACTCGTTACTTTTATCGAACCTTATAATCAAGTCAAGCTCGAGCAATATCACAATTGCATCAAATCGATCTCGAATTTAAGTATCACTGCTCAATTGAGTTCGAGTTCAAGCTCGAGTAGTACCTAACCTTTCGAGTTCGAGCTTGAGTTGGGTGCTACTCGAGCTCAACTTGACTCGAGAACACCTCTAGCATGGACATAGTAATTTATTCAATTCACGAAACTATCTCGGCTGCACGTGATTATTTTTTGAGTGGATTTATTGGAATTATCCCTAATTTTATTTCTTTAAAATTACATACGTAGAAGTAGAACTCAAAATCCCCATCAAAATGACAGTGGAAAAGGTAACTTACTGCTTTTAATGAGAAAATGACTAATAGACAATTGGTACCAACGAAACCAGTCCAGCACCCACTCAACATTACCACATACCAAACCCACCAAATCAACCTCTCGTCTCATTTCAACAACCAAATAAATGTACCACCACCACTTAACATTTCACCAAACCATATTTTACAGCCCTCAGCCACAAGTGAAGCCTGCACCAACTTCTTGGAATGCATAAATTAGTAATCTTCATATAGTTACTGAAACATCTTACGTATATCTCACAAAAATTGCACCAATGTATCTATTAAATTTTCTTTTTTTTTTAACAAGGGAACCGTAGCCGTTATTCGAGAGTGTGCACTAAATAAACTCCATCCCGTGCAATAGTCTGCCAATCAATCTTTATCAACTCGATACGTTAATATTATAAACCAGGGAGCTATTTTAATACAAAAATGCAGGTTTTCAAATGCTTACGAGTCAGGAAGAAAGTCGTGCAAGAATTAGCTAACAGCAATGCAAATCAAAGATTCAAAGTATCAAAATCTTTGGTAAAGTACTACTAGTAGTACATTGTACTAAAAACTACTACCATATATGTTGCCAACCGTTGAGCAAATTCTAGAAGGCATTGTAGTACAAGGATGGACATCTCTGGAGCTGCCGAGAAAAAATAATAAATGTCGTGCAAAATGTGAAACGAGTACTAGACCACATAGGACGTTTTTGAAGCCAACATAAATGCGAGTAAAAGGGGAGTTGAAGATCAGAAGGGATCCAAAGAAGTAAAGTAGGAAGTTTTCTTCTTGATTGTGATCAAGCAAGCCTCAGAAAATGTTACCTTTGCTGGATCAAGAACAGATATCACTGATGATAGGTGCAGATTTACAAATCAGGAACTGGGATTCTCACAATTTTGTTGAACATGGAAGCCAGCTCATGCCCTCCATAAATTCTTGTTGCAATCTTTCCTTTTCTCTACGAAAAGGAATACGATGATGGTTACTTGCATAAACTTCCCAAAAGCGAAGGGGGCTGAAATCATTAACTCAGTTCATCATGATCAAGTAAAGACTAAAGAGAGATCGCTAACCCAAGAGTTGATTATTGATTTATTGTTATCTTATCTATGATGATCATGTCCTAAGATCATATCCCCTTTTTCCCTTGAATTCAGAAAAACATTACTTGTTTCTTCAGAAAAAATATAAGGTATTACCAGTATGAAAAAGAAATTAACTTCACAAGGAGTGAGTCTCACTCCATATGTTTCTATTCAAAAGACCAAGGCAAGGTGTAATATGAGGAATTCTTAGAGGTCATCCATTTTAGTACATTTTTTGCAGAAAAATTTTAACGTTTTCCGTAAACACATTTCTTAATTACCTTTTTACCTCACATACATCAAATCATTTTCCGTGAACACATTTCTTAATTACGTTTTCCGTAAACACATTTCTTAATTACCTTTTTACCTCACATACATCAAATCATTTTCCGTGAACACATTTCTTAATTACCTTTTTAACTCGCATACATCAAATCGTTACAGTAAATTTTTCTATAAAAACTTTTAAAAATAGCAATCTAAAGGGTTAAGTGTTACTCCCGTCCAAGCACAAAGATTTACTGGTATTATGCTTCTATTGATGGTGAAATACTTTGGAAACATACAAAGGGAGTATTCAAGCTACCACTTCGAAGATACAGCAGTATGAAAATTTTTCCACTCTGCCAACCCGAAGCAAAACTTCCCATAAAACGCAAGCCCACCGCCGAAAACTGCCCTGTCTCTTCTTTTTTATTTTTCCCCACCCAAACACAGGTAGGAATGGGACATATCTTTTTGAGGCCTAATGCACCTATTTCCTGATTAAGCCTGTTCCAAATGAAATGCACTGCAGGACCTATGTTTGGAGACTCAAAAACTGTCTCCGTCCTTCATAAACCATTAATGTTGTAGTACTACTATTAAAAAGAACGAGCATGAAGCAGGCAGTTAATTGAAACAAGTCCAACTTTCTAGATTTTCACAAAAGGTAAAGCATTTTTTCCATTAAGTCCACTTGCAGGCCACTTTTCACTCCTGCTTGCCAGGAAATTCTCTTCAACTTTCGCACTTTCATGGCTCATACAGAGACACACATCAGTTTCAAACTGAAAAAGATCAAAAGGTGATTCACCATCAATGGGAACAAAAGAAATTTCCCTTGTACTATACTTTAGTAGTGGCTTCTCTCATTGCCGTAATGATACAAACCCCCAAAAAAGGAACCGAAATTGCTTTTGCACAGCTCCAAAAAAAGAGCCATCACAGATTCTTCATCAGTCACACCCACAGTCAAAACAGACCTCTCCTCTCTCATATCAACATTTATACAACTCTTTTTACAGAGAAAAAGAACTAAACACAAAAGGCAAAAAAAATATATTTCTTCTTCTTCTTCTTCATCACTTCTCTATGATAAGGCCCTTCACTTCACTGGCAAAGTCTTGGTGATTTCTCCAAGTTCTTTTTGGGAGTCTCTTCTTTACTGGCATGAAAATAAGGAGGAAAAAGAGGGCTCTTGTTGCCTTTTTTTTTTATATGATACTACTAGCATATTTTGATTTGGTCAAGAAGAGTCATTAGTCACGAGACTCAAGCAGCAGCAACTGTGCTGGTGCGGAAATTGCAGTCTTGTTTGTTGGGAGAGGTTGATTTTCTCTGGTCCTTTTTTCTCAATGCCCTCATTGAAGCGGAGAGGTTCCAACTCTTCTCCTTGGATTCATCCATCTCCATTTGCTCTTGTCTACACTCTTCACTACAGAATGGAGTATCACCTCTGCAATATAGACAAAAGAACAAGGTACAGATTAAAAATCAGTACCCAAATCTCAAAAACAGAAAAATTAAACCAGCGGAATATTAAAACAGAAAATTCTTGATGACCCTCTTCCTCGATCACAACGAAAAGCTAGAAATCAGTTATAATAATCAGAAACAACCATCAAGTTCAAGACTTCAATAGCTATTTCCTTGTATTCTGATCATTAAAAGTAGAAAAAAGCTCCAAATTTTAGGCACTAACTTCTCCTCCTTCTGTCACTGGTTGGAAAAAAATTTCAAGATTGAATTTTTGACACTGAAACCAGGTCCAAGTTTAAGCACTGAAACCAGGTCCAAAGAAGGCACGTTGAACATAAAATAAACCTAGGCACTAGGGGGCAAAGATTGAATTTTTGGCAAACTTTATCACAGAGAGAATCGAATACAGCCCAGCAGTTAAAAGAGTGTTTCTCAGTGTCTTACGACGAGAATTCAGTCTAATAATATCAGATTTAAACAAGACGCACTTTAATCATATGAAACCATAAATTTTCTCCAAGAAAAAATGAGAAAGCTTAATAAAATCAGTGTGGACTAACCTGTACATGAAGATATCTTTATTGCTGCCAAGAGGTTTTTTACAGAGAAAACAAGCATCCAAGAAATGGGCTTGGTGGGGTTCTTCATAAAATCTCATAGTACTATTGCCAGCAGCAGATCTTGGGGAGGAGACAAAAGCAGACGAAAGTGAAGGAATACGTCTCAAACTGCTTCTTCTTTGCATAGCACCATAATAAAGTGGTCTAGAAACCAAAGGGTAGTTGTGATGGCTCCCTGAGAATCCAGCTTCCATATCTGCTAGTGAAGCAAGTCCATCATCTTCTTCGATAAAACAATGCCTTTTCACTGATTTTGCCGAGTCCATAGACAAAATTTTTGTTGGTTCTTTAAGTTTTACAGAAGATTTTACCTGGGCGAGGAGAAGTTGAGTAGGAAGTGGGAGAAGAGTGGGATTGTGGTTTGTGGTTTGGAGAAGAGTGGGTTGGGCGAGAGGTGGTTATAAAGAGATGTTGGTGAAGAAAGATATGATGCAAGAGAGAGAAAAAACGGAGCAAAAAGAGGAGGAAAAAACTAAGGCAAGAAAAGAAGTGTAAACCACGGCTGGAGGGTTTTTTGGATTCCGTGCATGTGAATCTATTGGCTGAGCCGGAGAGAAATACTTCCTTGTGCTTAATTTGATTGCTTGTTTCTTGTGCCTTTATTGCCCTCCTAAATCTTTTGAATTACTCCACTTTAGAAGCTGATCCTCTATCTCCTTTTTTTTCTTTTGTATTTCCTTTTTTTTTATACTAATGTGGAGTTTATGACTACCTTGTTTGGATTGTCATTGATTTTCTATTCAAAAGTTTTTATATTTTTCGTGAACACATTTTTAGTATGCTTTTTTTACCCCACACATCAAATCAATATAATATATTTTTCTATAAAAATTTTTGAAAATGGCAATTCGAACAAAATCTTAAATTTTAGAATGGAAAAAATTAGGAAAATGTTATTTGCACTCATATTTTTATTAATTACACTCTCACTGTCATTCTAATTATATAGGTTTCATTTATTAAAGTATATGATAAAATAAATTGTGGGAGGATTTCATATATTGTGGGAGTATTACAAAAAATAGAGTGCAAATAACATTTCCTAAAAATTATCCAATATGGAAAAAAGAAAGACTCTTTGTAAGGTAAATTTTGCTCTAGAGTATTGGATATATGTGAAATTCTTATTCATTCTAACATGGGAAAATCGTCCAAAACGTCCCTCACATTTTGTAAAATAACTTTTTTCATCCCTCACTTTTAAAAGTGTAATTTTATGTCCCTTACATATTCACATCGGTCAAATTTAGTCCCTAACTAGGTTTCCGATCATTTTTTGGCCGGAATCCATCATGTGCAAGGCACGTGATTATTTTTGAAGGGTAAATTTGTCAAATTATATTTTACATAATCTGATCTATAGTCCTCCACATTTTATAATCATATAAAAATATTCATATTGTTAAGTGAAATCAAATAGACATATACATATATTTATGCTATTCGTATTATTAAGCAAAATCAAATAGACATATACATGTGTTTAAACAAAATGTATTCAAACACATATTTTTTTTTTTTAGGGTTTCCCTCACACACATAGTTAGTGAGGGATGGAAATATTCATTTTTTGAAATGTGAGGGATGGAGAAATTCATTTTGTGATATGTGAAGGATGAAAAAATCATTTTATAAAATGTGAGGGACGAAAAAATTTGTTTTATAAAATGTGGAGGACTATAGATTAGATTATGTAAAATATAATTTGACAAATTTACCCTTAAAAAATGATCACGTGCCTTGCACGTGATGGATTCCAGCCAAAAAATGATCAGAAACCTAGTTAGGGACTAAATTTGATCGATGTGAATATGTAAGAGACATAAAATTTTACACTTTTAAAAGTGATGGACGAAAAAAGTCATTTTACAAAATATGAGGGACGTTTTGGACGATTTTCCCTTCTAACATTATATAATGCAAATTAATAATACATAATTTGATTACTTAAGTGATTTGTAATATTTCTATTCTTGAATAATTTTTGTTAGGACACAATTTTATACGTTAATGCGTCTGGATGCATGGTAAGCGATTTCAACTTAGATTTGAATTGAAATTTTTTGCACATTTAACATACATCCAATCTAAAAAGCGTGCACACTTTGATTTTAATTTTTATTAATTTATTATCTTCAAGTCATTAATGTCACTCGCCCCTGGTTTTATTAACATTGTGCCCTATTTATTAAAAAAAAGTACATCCTTGACTCTTTTAGCAACTGATTTTGACATTAAATAAAAAGAAAAGGCAAAGGGGGTAAAAGAGAGAAAGCATAAATATGGTACAATTATAACACATTTAATTGCATAATAATAATAATAATTGTGGGAGGGCCCAATCAGAGGTAAAGTGCTGGAGGAGCGGTCCACAGGCAGAGCCCTGGTGGACCAAGTATCCCACTCGCGACCAAACTGCACATGAGATGCTCCGCTCTTTCGCCGGCGTCTCTCTTACGAGAAGAAGAAATAGCCCCAACGTTACATACAAGTTATAACGTCAAAATATATAACGGGGGAAAGATGATGGACCCCACGCTCAGTCTACGCGCGTCCCTTTAAAACAACGTCACCGTCCTAATTCTGCCTTCTCTAATTTGCCTACAAATACGATATTTTTCGGTCTTGGTGTGACATTAATTCATAATTGACACTAGGCCCTCTCCCAGAAATAAATAAATAACTAAATAAATATCAAAAAAAGTGGGACATTAGGTAAATGCTTATTACCCACTCCACAGTGTGACATAAGTAATAGTTTCTGATAATCCTATGGGATAATATCAGATACCTCCCTTAGAGTTTTTCCTAATATCACTTGGTATCTCTAAGGTTTCAAAAATACATATCATTTACTTCTTTTAGTAATGGCAAAAAGACTATATTAACTCTCACTAGAAACATAATTCACATATCAAATTAGTGGAACTAAAAATAATTTTAAAAAAGGAAAGAAAAGTTATTTTCTTCTCTTTCTCTTTTCTCCAATATTCTCTCGTACTCATTTTTTTTGGATAATGTTATGTTACTTTATTATGTTCCATCTAGTTAAGTCTTTACCCCATTAATTTGTCAATGCATTATGCAGGTAATCTAATCCAACACGATATATAAGAATCAATGGTGGTGATTTAAATTTTATAGTCGATGTGAATTTTGTGTTAGTAGACGATATGTAAGAATCCATGTTAGCGACCTATAATTCAAGGTATATCTTAATCAATGGTGGTGATCAGAGTCAAAACCTATTGAAACTTTTCATTACAAAAAAAAAAAAAAATCTGAGGATTTAATATGTGAAATTATTGAACGTGTCACTATTAACGTGTCGTTTTTTAACACGTCAATAACTCATTTAAATTTTCATATAAATGAGTCATTTTGGTTCCAAAAGCATAGGTTAGCAGAACTCATTGGCACAATGCTTCATTTTGTCAAGTAATATAGGCAACTACAAAATTGAAAGCGACTGTGGGTTCTTTTCTTTTTTTTTTTTAAAGGAAAAATATGTTGGAGGATGAGAGATTAACCTATTCCAGGATAAGCGTCCACTGACCTCAATAAATAAAGCCTTCTTCTATTTGTAAATTATAATAAATTGAATTTTGTTATCTTTTACTTTTTATAACTGTGATAGAGTGGAGTATGATTTATTTGTTTATTTTAAGTTATTTTTTATAATGATTAGTACAATTTAAAAGTTTGGGCACGAGTTGAGAAGAAGTTGGAAAAAAAAAAAGATAAGTTCATCAGAAATCAGTTTTGAATATATAGAGTTAAACTAGTCAACTATATTTCTTTACAAATATCTTTTTTTATTTTTCAAGTATATATTTTTATGGACTATAGTATTATGATGTGGTAGTACTACTAGAAATTATTTTTTAAATGATGATTTTCTTACTAGAAGGGTAATTAGGATTTTTAAAAAATTTGTTACACAAAAAACAAAGTAAGGGAGGTAAATGATATTTTTAAAATTTTAGGGGTGACAAGTGATATTAAGAGAAACTTCAGGGGAGGTTTCTGATATTATCCCTAATCCTATTACACATAAATGACTGATGATATGCCTTGTTTGGATTGAAGTTTTCCGTGATCATATTTTTTAAACACGTTTTTACTTCACAAATATCAAATTATTATAGTATATTTTTTATAAAAAATTCAAAAAAAAACCCAGACAAGATAAATAAAATTGTTAAGGGATGGGCATCTTTTTTTTATTTTGAAGATATGAAAGAAAATGAAGAAAGTTGCCAACTGCTTCAAGTGTCACATATCAACAAATTTTCCCTTTGAACTGGGATGTGAATAAAAAAAAATTTATCACATACTTACCTTATGTTTCGCCATATGATTTGACTGGATGTTTTTCTATTGCTCATTCAAATGTTTTACTTTCCATTCAAGATGTATTTGCATAAAGCAAAAGTTAAAGATGAATATGGCGTGTAAGGGTCATTCTTAATTTATTCATCCTTTTAAAAGTGAAGTAATCATGATCATGAATGTTAATCTTTCTTTCTTGTGTAATGTGTACTACTATTTTCAAATTAAATTGATGTCATTTTATTGGGATGAAGTAACATTTTTAGTTTTATTTATTTTTTTGGTGATGAAGTAACATTGGATGTTAATAATTAGGTTATGGCAAATCTTTTTAATTAGGCCATGATGGTATCTCATAAACTATTAATGGTGGCAAATTATTGTAAGGAAAATAATCCGGTCAGACTACAAATAGACATAAAATGGTAAAGAATTAACCCAAAAAAAAAAAAAAAACTCCTCGAGGACAATTGGCCAAGAAGAGCGGTAAACATATAAAATAAAAACTCCTTTCAATTTGGACGGTAAAAAATTAAATGAGCCATCACTGTCACTGTGGCTGTTGAGGTTGGACCCATCTTCTGGTCACCGCCTTTGAGTAGAAAGCCACCTCCTCAGTTTAAGATCACTAAATTTTTGACCAAGAAAATTTTAGAACCCGTTCAAATTGGTTATTTTTTGAGATTTTTGTAAAAAAAAAAAAACTATTATAATTTAATATATGTAAAAAATGATTAAAAATTACAAAAAGTGTAAAATTTTTTGGAAGGGCATGGCAATCTAGACCTTAATATTGCCAAACAAAATTTAAGAGCATTGAACCCAAAAAAGAGAAAAGAAAAAAAAAAGGCTGTAGCTTCACGCGAGATTAAATGCGAGTGGGTAAACCACGGCACCGCAGAGTAGTACGTGGAGCTCATGCACGCAATCCACGACCCACGGTTTTAAGTTTTGTAACTCCTCCCAAGTCTGCTAACTTACGCCTCACTCAAAAACGGAAGGCCTCCGCTGACGTCATGGGACCCCTTCGCTTTTTTAGCCAGATTCTTTTGTCGCTTTCTCGGCAATGCCCCATTAAACTCCAACTTGAGCGGGGCCCGCTCCCCCAGAAACCCATCATCTGCGGGCCCCACATTTTGTGGTTTCGTAGACCCCCGCTTGCTGGTTTGATCACCATCATTGTGATGGCGTGACCATGAATAAAAACAGTACTATGGGCTGGCACGTGAATTTACATATGTGACCCTTCAGCTGTCACGTAATCCATGTTTTCCGATTTATTGCTTTCGATTGTGATTTTTTTATATAAAAAAAAAATTTTACATTTTTCTTTAGCACATTTCTCAATCAATCTCATATACATTAAATTACTATAGTACATTTTTTTTTAAAAAAAAAAAAATTCATAAAAGTAGCCATCCAACATGTAGTACGATTTTTGTTTCTCATAATTATTAACGTGTGTAATTTATTGATTTTTGCAATGCACGATGGTTCGTACTAGTTTGGACTGTGGTTTACATGAAGAAAATTGTAGAGCGTGCAATTGGAGCTTTTATTAGTTTGATGTGATTGATATTGTCTTGTTGTATTGTATTTTCTTCTCGTGTTAAATTTGATTTACATTGCGCTTGTTTCGCGGCTTTTTCTCTCCTTTGGACGTGATTGGATTGTTCATTATTTACAAATATTATTATATTTTTATCCATTATATTTACAAATATAATTGTTATATTTACAAATATTACAAATATTCATTATTTATAAATAATGATATAGTAATTATTTTAAATAATACTTTATCCAAATACACTCGCTAATTTATCCAAATACAAACTATTTTTACTTGTGAAGTTTACCATAACACATCTCAAAAACCGCCCCAAAAAAACCCCATCCATATGAATCTCTAAATAGCCTTAACAAAATAAAAATTTTAAAAATAAAATAATTCCTATCACCACTATCTACTACACACCACCAACGTCCCCATCACCACCCTATTTCCCTTTCCCTTTTGCTCATCTCCTTCCTTCATTCTTCTCCTCCTTCTTCCTTTCCTCCCTTCATTTCTACTCCCCTTGTCGACCCTACTTCTCCTCCCTTAGAGTCCCGATCGCGACATGATTACAACTCCCAAGAAAAGGAAGGAGGGTTGGCGAGGGAAAGGGAAGGGGCGGCAAGAGGGAGAAGGAGAGAGGAGGAAAGGGAAGGAAAAGGGAAAGGGAAAAGAGAGACGATGGAGGGGGAAGGTAGAGTGGTGATGATTGGTTGTGACATTTTCAATTTTCAAAAAAAAAAAAACACTCTAGTGAATTTTTAAATTTTAAAAATACATCAACAAACAACTATAATCACAAGTTTTTCATATATAATATTATAATGTAATATTTTAAAAAATACCCCTAAAAATAACTAATCCATTCGAAACTTAGGGTTATTTGGTGTCAATTTTTTGGACTTCATTTGAAAAAAGCTTTTGAAGTATATGAATAAATTTTTTATTTATAAAGCGCAATTACTACTGTAATTGTAAAGGCCCCATGTCCAAGACCAATCATTCATTTCTATTTTTTTTCAAGCTTACGAGTAATTAAATTAAATATCCTCATGTAACTTACAAAATTGCAAATTCAGCAGTTGAATCTAAAACTACATGTCAAATACATCCACCACAAACTACATGCCAAAATTTCGAAAGCGTTGTGACCCAAAACCTAACACCCTTAAAATATCTTGCCATGTACCATGTTTCATTTTTCATGTCATGTAACCACAATTTTCTCCAAAAATAAAAAATCTTCTTAAATGCTTGTCCATGTCACTATTATTTTTACGAAGAAATGCTTCACTCATAGTACAACTTCTATTTACTTTGTCTTTTTTTTTTTCGAAAAGCATATACATGGTCCTAGTATTAATGGTCGAAATAAAAAATATAAAAAACAACTAAGTTGGATGACAAGGCGGAAGAATCGAAAAAAAGATGCAGTTAAAAAATGAAGAGCGCAAATGAGGGGAATGAAACAGGAGTTCTTATTATTTTAACCGACAAAATAAAGATGAAACAGCAAGGAGTTAATAATAGTAGTAATAGTGGTTAGATGCGCTCATGTTCCAAGGTTTTCTCCGTTCCCCGAACCACCATCTATGCCCGACAATCGCGGGCAGTACAAAAGTCTGCCCGAACCCACTGTACACGTGTGGAATACCACTTTGTACCACGACAGCACCTCCCTGTTCCCGTAGTTTAAAATTCTCAATGACATCATGCATTACTGCATGACTGAAAAAGTCAAGACCGCCATTGTTTTATTTCTTGCCTCCTCCAAGAAATTCTCTTCCATTTCTTCAACCCTAAGGGATTGTTCCTCAAACAATAATTTTTTTCCCCTTGGCCTCTAGAGTTTATTTAGAAACTTTTCTGGATTTTCTTTTACCGTTGCTTTTACCAAAAAGAATCTATGTCTATGAATTTTAGGTACATCGGTAAATTGCGATTCGGGGAGGCTTCTTCAATTTCTCGCTCTGATTATCGGAATCAAATTCATTCAAATTTTTTATTATTATATAAAAAAAGAAATACATGAACAAATTACTATGTCCTAGTGAAGGAAAGATTACATTTTGAAATAAGGAGTTTTATACTCAAGTAGGTGATAACAGAATATACATTTAGCAACTCTCAATTAATCTTTGTGAATATAAATGGTCAAGATTAATATTTATACTCATACTTTAATCTCTTCCCCATGACTGGTTTGTTGTAGTGAACAATCTATAGTATGCAATCAATGCATTAAATATTCGTGTCCGTCCTTCCAAAGGTAACCGGTTGCAAAGATGCTTATGGTTTCAGAATTATCTTTGTCTAATGCCCATGATTAAGGAACGTATATGACACAACACTAACTTTTGGAATTATAGACCCCTACATAGCTATGAGTTGTTCCTCTTCATCAGCTTGAGAAATCTAAAAACTGCAGTATGTCTTTGGGTAAATGTATCTAAAATTCAAGGATAAAGGAGAAAATAATATTGAGTAGGGTCCAGCTTGGGTCATTCGTTGAGAGATATTTCAAATGTTTAACGAAAGTGAAACTAATATAAAAAAGTGTAATAAATGTACGGTTTGTCTGGCTTTGGGCCATTCGTTAAGAGATATTTCAAGTGTTTAACGAAAGTGAAATCAATGTAAAAAAGTGTAAGCAATGTAATAAATGTACGGTTTGTCCAACGGATGTCCAACATGTTATATCTTTGAAAACATAAGATTAATTAGGAAAAATAAATAAATACAAGGGAAGGTAAACAGAATTAAAATGGAAAAGTATATAAACATAAAAGAGGATAATAATTATTAATATGGGTATATACATGGTAGATTAGGTGAATATTAGTTGTGGTAACGAGTACCTCTAAAGGCACCCTTTAGAAAAAAAATTATGTATATTTAGATAGCAGATTAGGTGTGTTTTAAGTGTGCATAGGACCGTAAAAAGTTTGCTATTATGCACCACAGATTAAACAGGTGGTCTAGTAATTACATTTTGAATTGTTGAGAGATATCTATAACACTCTCAAAATAGCTGTAACTTTAGTGCTTTCCTTCTACCAAAAAAACCCCTGAAGGAATTCACTTCTCTCCAGATTTGTGGCTTAAGCTAGGTAAGGTTGATTGTGCAGTTGCAGTTCATTGGCTCATCCGAAATGTTCTAGCAATCAACAAGAAATGGTCAAAAGGATAAAACCAATAAGAAAGATGACGGAGAAAAACAAGGTAGGCGTCAAATTATTGTGTTGAATCTACCGGTAAAGTGTAAAACTGGCGAAGAAAGCGCCAGCTCAAAGCTCAACAATATCACTAGCAGTAGCAGTCCCCAAAAGGTTGCAGAGGTGAAGTTGGAGTATTTGGCAGAATAATTTATCTCAACACAGAGAAAGAAAAGTCTCCTTAAAAAGTGCCATCTGATTCTGGTGAAATTATTATTGTTGTTTCAAGTTGCATGCAGGATGCCGTCACAAATTCCCTTTCCCTCATTTTTGCCACTTTGCATTATTGCACGTCATTTTCCTAATACACTCCTGTGTTTTCGGCCATAGTGCATTGCGGATATCAAAGTTTTTGGAGTATGGACCAATATACGTGTGTGTATGGTTACTTTCCATCCTAAATGTGAATCATTACATTATATCATGTATCATGACCTATGTATATAGTATTCATCTTTTTTGGTGAAGAACATTTGTTATAGGATGAGGAAGATTTCATCTAATGATCAAGGATGAGGAAGATTTGATCATCAGATGATCAGATGATCACGAGGCCTTGTTTGGATTGCATTTTCTAGGATTTTTTTGTAGAAAAATTACTGTAGCGATTTGATGCATGTGAGAAAAAAAGTAATAGAAAAATGTGATCACGGAAAACGACGTAATTTTCCAGCAAAAAATGGCTGTCCAAATGGGGCCTAACTTCTATGTTTCCTGTCTGTTTTTTAAATTCCATCTCTCCCTACAAGCAAAAAAAAAATGATAATAAAAGAACATTTGTTATAGGTACACAAATTCCTCAATTTTAAGGGCAAATAATTGTGAACCTTCCATTATCGTTTTCTCCTTGTTTTCTGGTGGACTCGACCCTCGGCCAAAGTACACGCTTCCATATGTTTTCCTCAAAGTCTCTACCGACTCTCATTGTTCCTGAAGCAAAAGGAGACGGTAATTTAATTAATGTGGTAAAAGGGCAAAAGAAATTCTACATTTTAGAATGTGGACTAGTATGGCGATATAATGTTACAAACTACCATAAGTGACAAGTGTATATAGAAGTTCAGATTCAATTGGGGTTGAACTTGAGATATGTATCCTGCTTTGGAAGCACCATTTTAGCTGCTGCTGTTGGAAACTTTTCCTTACCATGCTTCGAGAGAAGAAATATACATGTTTGGATTGCAATTTTTCTTTCGTAAACACATTTTTCAATCACCTTTTTACCTCTTATATATTAAAATCGCTACAATAATTTTTCTACAGAAAGTCCAGAAAAATGCAATTCAAACAAAGCAAACAAAGCATGCTAAACAGTTTTTTTTCCTCTTCGGAGGAGACTCTAACCTAATGGGAAGTTTAAAAGTTGAATTAAAAAACTCACATTTATTCGACTAGTGTTCTTACCGATTGAATTGGATCTTAGGGACAACACATACACAATTCATTTGTTGTCAATCTATATTCCGTTGTACTTCTACTTTTGTGTTCGAGATGGCCGGTCTCATTATGCTTAATTTGAGATTATTGCATATCAACGAACCAAACTCAATTTCAGATGGGCTAAGAGCAACGAAAAACTTGTCATCATGAGGTTCTTAGTTCTGATTTCTTCAAGTTTTTCTCATGATATTAGAAACAAATCCATCATCCAAAAACACATAGAGGGTAGATAAAAATCATCCACTAAAATTCAGATTTTTATTCAAATGAAAAAAGAAACCAAAATCCCAATATGTACCAATTGTGGGATCAACCAAACCACACAGAACGTGTCCTGCAATAGATTATTAATTGATAGTGGGAACATGAAAGTAACTAGTTAGGGGAAAAAGAAAATGCAAGGCATGCTAAACACACTTTCTTTAGGTGATTCTTTATGATGGAGATGTTACGAAAACATCCAGGACAAATTATGTTGTCTTCCACTGTTTGTAGTACCATGGGAACAACTCATGGAATAGTTGGTTTAGGTAACATCAAAGGAGTACGCTGGCTTCACAATGAACTTTTCTTTTAATTTGGACCCCATTTCCTTCTTACATGGAGAAATTTAACGTTTAGGTCCTTTTCTCAATGGAAAAATCATGTTCCCTTTATGACCCACTCTTCAAATTTCTGGAGACCAAAGATTTGTATGAATGAAATGAAATTGTTTTGGACCATACATTCATTGTCAAATTGATGAATGATATGGAAACAAGCTTCTTGGTACGCTGTTTAGTCATAAAGATGTTGTTGTTTTTTTTTTTTTGGTCAAAATAAAGATGTTGATGGGTAAATTGGAAATTATGAGTACTGAGTACTAGGCTATCTAGCTGATTAAATGCTGAAAATTTGTAGGACAGGTAAATTTAGAGAGAGACAGGGAGGAAACTAAAGGGCAAAACACAAGGATGCTTAAATTCACGCGGGATTCTCAGTGCCACTTTTTCTGTGGTAATTCAGTGCCACTTCTATATTTATACCAAGTGTCCTATTTATTTAATTTGTCATGTGTTGTTTATTTAAATTTCTTCTACTATCACGTGATAAGTGGGATGGACACTGGATTTGGCACCGAGTAGTGACATAGAGGATCCCAACTGCTTCAAATTATGCTTCAGGTATATATCAAAACATTTATTTTTGTGATATAGTAGGAAATATAAGACATATCTATTAACACAAGTCGCGTCGTATTAAGTTCTTACTTGGCATATTTCTTTTCATATCCATTCTTCAGATCTGTTCTGTATGAACACGTATGAACATAAGAGAAAGGTATCAGTGAATTAATTCCATACTTCTTATATAAACATAAGAAAGGTATCAGTGAATTGAGAACCGAGTGGAAAAAAACATATAAAGCATGCTTGACCACATATTAGTATGCTACTCATTGGCATTTTCTGCAAATTATGTCTTGTGCTTTGAGAAAGCAAAAGCCCTGTTAATACCTTCCACCCCTTTTTGTTTAAGTTTCAGCAAAAGTCACCCCACACCTTCTCTTCTGGTTTATTTTACATGTCGTGTCTCCCCCATGCCAGGCATGTTACTCAAACGCGAAACCTTCTTTGATGCTCCCTGATTTGTGTCTTTCCCTTAAAATATTTATACATTAGAATATATTAAAATTTTCCTTTTCTATATATATATATCCTATTGTTTCGACAAAAAAAAATAAATAAATATATATATATTCTATTATTTGTACCTACTGAAGGTGGTATATAGGTAGAGTGAGCCCCTAGCATTCTTTCCTCTTTTTTTAAAAGCTTTTGCATTATACTAATACTAAGCATCAGAAACAATTATGTGTCCCTTAATCAACCCAATGCTCCAATAATTTAACACTATAATACATGTACTATTTTAATACCGGTAGGCAGGTCTGTCTCCACCTCCACCTCCACCTCGGGAGATTCTCAACCATGAGAAGCTGACACACGTGTGGAGGAGATTGTGCACACGTGTGACAATGTGCCTGCACAACCATGCTGTACCAATTAGAAAATTGATGAAATCTAGGCATATAGGTTTAATTTGATTCCTCTTGATATCTAATTTTCTACTCATTGATTTATTAGTGCAACTTCTTCAGTCCTTCGACAAGTATATGAATAAAGCTAAAAGCATTCCATTTCCATGTGCCTTTCTCTTCCTTTGCATGATTCTTGGCCATCTAACCAAACCACCATGTGCTGCTTGATGAGAGTCTCAGAGAAAGATTTGGCTTAAAGGAGGTGTACTGAGGTTGATGCATAAAGTGCAACAGAAGCAATCCTTTTGAGTGATCTCTCTTTTTGTTAATGCCAAATGTAATGATCTCATATACCCTGCTTATTCAATTAATTAGATCATTCTTGAATGTGGGGTTCATTGCAATCTTTCCGTTGAAAAAAGAACTAAGATGAACATATTAGTGAGGATAGGTTTTTCCTTGTAGTTTCCTGACCATCTGACACGCATGATCGCACGCGTCATTCAGATACAGTATTATTTGAAATAATTAGTGTAGTATTTTCTGTGTGATGTTATGCCTTGCTTATTCAATTAATTAGATCATTCTCGAATGTGGGGTTTATCGCAATCTTTCAGTTGAAAAAAGAACTAAGATGAACATATTAGTGAGGATAGGTTTTTCCTTATAGTTTCCTAACCATTTGACACGCACGACCGCACGCGTCATTCAGATACAATAATATTATTTGAAATAATTACTGCAGTATTTTCTGTGTGATATTACGTGTGCGTGAAATTAAAAGATAATTAAGAGTTAGAAGAATAGTACACTATTTGTATTAAATGCTTGAGCACAAATTGAAGGTACTAAAAAATGAATAAGCACTTTGACTGTGCGTGTCTATGTGTATATATATATATCACTTTCAGACGATACTTCTGTTAGGGGCAGTTGAGGAAGACTAATAAGATGGAGTGCCCGGTATGCAAAACAATAATTGTGCACATCTCTCAAATCATTCCCAATAATATATGATTAAAAGAAACATATACGATACATATACTTTTTCAGAGCAAGTCATTTCAGAAATTGACATTTGTCTTAAACTCCCTTTAAATTGATTAATTAGTCTTCTCCTTGTTTTGACTTTTGAGTAGTATTTACTTTCTTGGCTATCAAATCCGTGAGGTTGAATAAATGGCGAGTTCCTAGAAGCTGGCAGTAAATTTCACATTTCATCACTATCACGAAGTCGCCATCACGATTTTAATACCGCGACAATTGACCCGGTCTCTGGACCGCGTATTCAGTGGGGAGAATTGAAGTGGAGAAGCAAGAAGTCGTTGATTAGGCCCACGATGTTGGTATTATTGATCTTGGACACACAAGTCGTGCAAATTTTTTTTTTTTGGCATTGAATTATTGTACTAGTAATTATACATAGTGGCCATCTTCCCAACTTCCCAAATTTCCGAATCCTTCACCATGAAAACCCTTTACTTGAAAGTAAGCATAATTGAGCATGGCCTTGGTTTTGGTTTTTTTTTCTCCTTTCAACATCCAACTTAGAAGTTGGTTGTTGTTAATCAAATTAAAGTTTGACAATCACATCTTCTTTTCATTTTTTGTGGTCTTGAAGAAAATCCGTATGCTCTATGCCAGATGGAAATAAGGGAAAGGAAAGAACAGGGAAATGATATTTGCACTCCCATTTTTGTTAATCACACTTTTACTATCATTTTAATCATATAATTTTTCATTTATTAGATTATATGAAAAAAAAATAGTGGGAATGTAAATAACAAAAAATCGAGTGCAAATAATATTTTTCAAACAAAAATCAGTAATTAATTTGTTCAAATAATATTTTCCAATATGTATTTGTTGTTTTGTCCGAATGTATTATTAGGCAAAGAGTATATGATATTGTGAACAAATAGAAAATGTATTTTCCTTTTGAAAGGAGAAACAACCTTAGTTAAGTGAGAGTAGAAAACCTACTTAAATTGTTACAAACATGCGCATACCACACTGCAAAAAGTCAATAAATGAGTAATTTTGGGTATTTTAACAATATTATCTTAACAATCTTAAAGATATTTCATAAGCGATACATTAAACTATTTGGGAAGTTTAAGATCATTAAATATTGCAATGAATTTTTCAAAATACTACATTCAGTAAGTAATAGAGATCCAACTATACATCATATGAAAAAGAAAAACTAATTTACTTTTTATGCACTTACAATGTAATTTTTTTTCACTAACAATTATGGATGTATTCTATATGTGCATAATTTAAAATTTAAATTTAAATACATATTTTAATATACATTGACAGTGTGTATAAAATTTACTCAAGAAAAAACTCCATTCAATCATAGAAAGTTGTCCTACCCCTTTTTGTAATTAACTCTTGTATTTTCGAGGTGGGGGATGGGTTGGGTGGTATGGGGAGAGGGAGTGTAAGCAAGAGGTTTCGGGTTCGATTCCTTCTGAAAAAACTCTTGTATTTTCAAGTGTTAATATCTATAAAATGTTATCGTTTGTTTAAAAAAATAAAATAAAATCATAGAGAGTTATCCTACATTTTGGGCCACAGCATTGTGTTTGTGGGGTTTATGTCTTCTTCGTGGCCTAGTATTTCTAGAGTGTCTGACCCAAGGCTCTGAAACTACTGATTACTGATCTATTTCTAACGTCGTGAAAGCCCAAGCCGAGGTCAGGTTTAAAGACGGCAATGGGCTGTGAATGGAAGATTTAGGGAGAGAGAACAGAAAATTTAACAAGCCTTTGCCTTCAGAAAGTTTTAATAGTCATGGGCTATAGCAGTAGGGCTTTATGCCCAACTGTAAGCAAGACTAACACTAATCCATGGATTTTACAAAAGGGTTAATTACAAAAACACTGCTTAAGGTTTAACTAATTTTGCACTTTATCCTCTAATGTTGTTTTTCTCTCTTTTTCCCCTAAACCATTATTCAACTTAAACCTTGTGTAATGAAAAAATAAAAAGATATTTATACCCCTAGGAGTTAACTCTAGTAAATTTCCTCAAGGTACAACGTGTTTTGCACTTTACCCTTTAATATTATTTTTTTTTAATTTATTTGTTTTGTACCTAAAACCACTGAAGATAGATAATATTTAAAAATATCAGTATCTCTACCATAATAATGAAAATTATTATATATTTATGGATATACGTCTTATTAAATTTCATCTTCATAATTATAGGTTAATAGATAGAGGAAAATATCCTAGTCATTTTACATGGTAATGGGAAAAAATAAAAATTATTAGTAAAATTATAAAATATTATTAAAGGTTTATAAATTGGGTTGCTTGGATTGAATACTATTTGAAAAATTTTAAAAATAGTACTGTAATAATTTTTTTGTGATTTGATTTTTGTGAAATAAAATTGTGGTTAAAAAATAAAAAAAAGATTGAGAAACATGCTTACGACACAACAAAAAAAATTTCAGAAAAATTTGGAAATCCAAACAATTTTTTATAGCATATAATCATGCGATATTATAAAAAATGACCCCATAAACTTTGAAGTCCAAATTAACCATATTTCTTTCTCTTTTAAGTATTACCAACAAAAAAAATGTATACTGCCATATAAAGAAAATATCTAGCTATTAAAAGAAAAATGCAACCATATGCTCATTCTTAATATTCAAGCATTTTTAGACTTTTAATAATAATTTCATATATTAATTTTTTAATAACAATTTTTGTTATTTTTTCCATTATTACATGAAATTAGTAAGATATTTCTCTCAATCTAAAAAAAATATAATTATGGGATGAAATTTAATTAGGACCATATCTATAAATATATTTTTTTTCATTACTGTGTTAGGAATATTGATTTTTTAGACATTTTTTGTCCTGAGCGTTATAAAATGGTGGAATTAACTAACGATTCTAGTGACAATTGGGAAAAAAATGATGTTAAGGAATAAAATGCAAAATAAGTTAGGAGAATTACTGCATTTAATTATTAAGGGTATAGCTATCTTTTTAATATTACCTTATACAACGTTAGAATCAATTAACAGTTTAGGGGATAAAGTGAAAAAAATAATAATAGAGGGCAAAGTGCAAAAATAGGTATACCTTAGGGGGAGTTTTTGCAATTAACCATTTACACAACTACAATGCTCTATCTAGAAGACGATTAGCCTATGCTATTTCCATGCTTATAATTAATTTGTTTCCTCCATGCAAGAACCCAAATAAGCAGGACTATATACTGATGGTGTTAATAAACTAAGTAAAGTTTTTTACTATGGATTTTATAAAGACTTAAAAATAGTGAAGCAATGACTTTTAATCGAGTCTGAAAATGTGTTACTCTCTCTCTCTGCCGACATTGACATGTTGCTCCCACCATACTAAGAATGTTAAGTACGTTCCAAAGTTTCACCAAGGTATGAATTCAACAGTATCAAACTAGTTATGAATGACATTACAGAACGTTACTCAAATTTTTCTAAACATGGTTGAACGTAAATGTCAATTAAGAGGAGAAAATTAATCATTTTCATTATTGTGGTACCATAACTGACGGATCCATCTTCAAATATTCGTAGTCTCTAATTTTCCTTGGTCTAAGGTAACTAGAGCTAGCTACCATGTAAAACTCCATTGCACCTTAGTATTCACATCTTAGCAAGTTATGGAAAGGTACCTTCTAACCAAGTATAGCATCCTTTTTCTGAGAAAAAAAAAAAGAGAGAGCAAGTTTAGCATCCCCTTTAACAGCAAGTGCAGTTTGCAGATAGTAGGTTGATGCCAATATTAACAGTGTATACTGTCAGTTTTGAATGAATAACAACTATACAAAATTTAAATTTGAACTCTAACTCTTACACATGTGTCATGAATTCAACAGTGATAGTGTATACACTATCAGTGTATATAAGGTTTACTCAAAGAAAAATACAGGAACTAGACCATATTTTTATCACTCCTGAACAGTAGTAGTCTGCAATTATTAAGATTTGAACATATCAATTCTTATGCATCGGATCCCTCTGCAACATTAATTGATATAAATGTCCTTTAAAAATTAATTGGCCCTGGTATCATATTCAGCCCGTCCTTTCTTTTGGAAAAAAAAAGAAAAGAAGTAGGCCATTGATTGTATACTTAGCGATCAGAACTGCCAACAGAAAAGAAAAAAAGGCAGAGGGTAGGAAGATAAACAAAAATTGGAAAAGGGAAAAAAATTGTACAAAATTACTAACACCTTGTTTGGAAGATGTCCCCATGATAACATGGTTAGTCACCAAACCACCGGCCTTTCGGTCATCATTGATCTTGCTTTTACAATTTGGTTGGCATTATTCACAAAACGTGGAAATGGCAGTTCCCCACCTAACAGAACTAAGAAGAAAGAAGACGCTCAAGCAAAATCAGTGTACTTTTGCCAAACAGATATCAGAGATACATTAGTACTATCAACACTGATTTTTTGCAAGAAGACCCTGTAACGTCTGATTGATCTGGTTTTTGTACATCAAATCAAGGGCCCTTTCCTTTTTTTATCATTAAAGTTTTACAACCATCAATTTACATCGATTCATTTTGCAAATTTTGTTTGGTTCATGGGACCATATTGCATTGCTAGTGCAGCCTGCAGTTTATAACTGATATATGACTGAAATCTGCAGCAAGAGTTAAAGGGTTTTTACTATCATGCTACCAATAGGACTGCAACTTTAATCAAGGCCCTGTGAGTTTGATCTATAAGGGGCAAAAGAATAGTCTCCCATAAAACTTTTCAACAGGACAGACCGTCTTAAATATGTTAGTACATCTTAATTTCCGATCCATGATACGTTCCTCTGTAATTTAAACCTATGAAATTATAACTGAAAGAGTAGTACATTAATTTTTCCATTCAAATAATCTCCTATCCAAACACACCCATCATGATTTTATTTCAGATTGGTAACTTATTTTTGTTTGTTTTGGTGTTCAATTCAACATCCTTACTCATAGTATCCGTCAGTCATGTTTCAACCTACAGTAAAAGGGGCAAGAAGTGGGCTAGCAATCTGACTTTCTTTGTATCACATAAAGCAAAAACAGCATATGGATTAAGCAAAGAAAGTATGATTTGTTGGTCTAAGTAAGTATTTTGACTATGCAATCACAGGTAACTCTTAACTGTACACTTACAGTGAAGTGGTATACGTCAAATTGCACAAACTATTATGTACTCGAGTATGCGTCGAAAGTTCAAAGTCCATGGAGACAGGCAATTGGAAACCTGTGATTTTCTTGATATTGAAAAAGAATTGTCCCACCACGAACAATCTCTCAAGTAGCTTATCTAATAAATATATGGAGGACAGGGAAATTAATGTCTTTAAATTCTTTGAAATTAAGCATACATGTGAGCATTTCAATATCTTGAATCTTATGATCCTGCATGTCTGCCCATTCATTTTCACATTGTAGTGGCTTTGTCAACCCACGTTCAATGCCTGCAGTTGCAACTAGACCTTCAAAATCCTAGTAGTCCCATCTCTTTGTGGGAGTTCATTCTCGTTTGCTGTCATAAATAGGGCAATGGAGGTCAGAGAATACACATGGATTACTAGAACAAATATTATTATACTTCTAATTAAACAGCCCTAACCCTTTTTTTTTTTTGAACAAATAATAATGCGTTAATCCTCGATTAGATGCACCAAACAGGAATAAAATTTCTCTATTGTTTTAAAGCTATTGATTTTTTTTTAAACCGACAAAGATCTAGCATAATCTAATTCTTTTTCCATTTGTATTGTATTGTCCCTCTTCTTTTGTAGTACGGCAGTCAAAATATGATAAGACTCTGCTGGCTTTGCCAGTTTCATATGTGAATATGTTATTAGAAATCAGCTGACCTGCAGTATAAATAGGAAAATGAAATGATGCCGGCTACTAAATTCAACTTTGAGCTATCATAGATTTAAAGACAATGGTTTCAGATGATCAACAGTTTTAGAATAAGTAGCGTTATGTGATAATAGTTGGGTGATTTTGTAGTGACTTGGGAAAAGCTACTTTAACTACTCAATATTCTCTTTCTTTCTTTCTTTCTTTTTTTCCCCTCAAATTGTTAAGACTTTATGGCAATCAATATAGTGTGGAAGGCAATCAGGCAATGTTAAACATACATGCACGAAAAACTTTTTGTATAGTGTAATCTTCTGATAATTTGACCCCCCAAAAAAAAAACCCTTTATAATTGATGAATTTCAAGAATCTATAGAATTGCTTTTGTAAAGCAACATTGACATGTTTTCTTTGACATGTATAATAAGTGAAGTTAGACTACATCAGTGACTGCCAGTGGAAAAGCAATTGTAATGCATAATTCGCGTTACAAATGTTTAGTTGACTTGGTAATATGGTAGAATTGATCACCAAGCAAGAAGAAGTGGAGATGTGGTTCCATACCCAACGGACCTTTCAACCAGAAAAAAAAAAAAGAGAGATGAAAAAGATGCCCCAAAGATCAAGCATGTTGTTGATGACTTCTTTTTTGGCAGAAATGAACATTTGGCATTGATTCTTTGATGTCTTTGTTTCGTCAAAACAGCAATCCACAACACATCATATCAAGGGCCCATTAAGGGATTTTATCACAATGATCCAACCTTGAAGAAAATAATGGGGAAACAAGGTGTCTGAGTCTGCGAAGGCTAAGGGATATGTTTGGTTGCAATTATTAAACGTGAAAATGATTTTGAAAATAAGGGAAATGAAAAGCAAGGCCAGGCCAGCAATCTATAATGCCAAAAACACAATAATTTGTATTCAACTGGTATCCGTCCAGAAGTAGTTTTGAAGAAAAAGTCATCAAGATTGATACCCATTTGCCACCCCAATTGCAGCTTTAATTGAGAGACACCCATCAACAGTTCTTGCCACACTATTGCCAAAAGCTCTTTGTTGATGTAACTCAACAATAACAGTTGATTTATGAGTTGACAATTGTATCTTCTGTCCATGGTTAGCATTTTTGCTGCAATTTTTATGTGCAAGCTAAGACTCATATTCATAGGTAAGAAGGATAAAATCCCAATCTTTTTCTTGAAATGCCTGAAATATTGGACCGACCAAGGAATTTTGTGCAAGAGACTGCAAATAATTAGCATGAGGACAATAATAATATTTTTGCACTTCAATTCCACGTGATTATTCTTGACAAAATTGAGGTGCTAATGATCAAACTTAAGACTTTCTAGACGGAAGGCCAAGACACTGGGGCATGTTAAATGGGTGAATTGCCCAAATCTTGTCCAACCAATACTTTAAAAGGAGTTGAAGACTAGCATTATGGTACTGATTTGGTCAGCTCTGTGTGATTGAAAATTTGAACCTAATTTTGTTGTTGTTAAAAGTAATGTGTGTTTTAGGTGGAAAATGAAGTAAAAAAACTTATTAGGAAATGTTGAAAGTAATAAATAGATTAGGAACCTGTTCTTTTCAACTGAAACCCCCTTTTCTTGCTAGTTCATAGATGCTAAAACCATGGTCCAGAGATCATGTGAACTGCCCACAACATTCACCATTCAATATAATACAACTAATTAACAATCTAAACTTTTGGTGATGCTTGTGAAGGGCATCTGATATTTTCTTGTTTGTTTTATTTGCATTGGTCAAATTAAAGAACCATAGCCTGTCATCATATTTGGTCATCCTTTTCGTGCGATCTAACAATTGTGGGCTAAGTTATCTGTCTCAAAACCGTGTTAGAGAAAGCATCTCACAGACTTTGCAAGGAGAAAGAAAAATGCTTCGACCATGTAAGTAAGATGCCTTTTCTGAGGTGTTGGTAAAGAAGAGAAAACCTCATTTGATGCCATTTAAGTATGACAAAACTAAATACTTTTACATAATTAGGTGTGTGAAAGAGGGCCATTGCTACAAGAGGAGTGATAGATATCAGGCCAGTTGTTGGTACAAATTAATGTTATAACTAAACTTTCCTTTCTTCTTTTCTTTTTATTTTCCCTTGGGACTAAACCAACAGAAAAACTTGGCCAAGAATTCCAAACCCAAACAAGAATGCCGGAGAAGTTCAAACCAAAAACTCAACAATGCAAAAAAAAAAAAAAAAAGAAGAAGAAAAGATTAGGTGAATCAAAAAGTAGCCCAAGATTGATTATTGTTTCTTGAACTGAGAGAGATCATGGTTTATGATGAACAAGATTCTTGTCATAATTTTCTTTTCAACTTATGACAGCTGAAAAATATCTGCGTCAAAGTCCATAAGCTAGGCTATGCCAGTAGCTTCTTGTGTCCATCCATTTCTTGAAAAATTACGAAACTAAAAGCAGCTAAGCAAGAACACATATATATATGTGGGATTGGTTTATTCGTATAGAGTTGATGTGTCAATGACACCACCAAACCATGCAATGTTCACCAGAACAAAAACTGATCAAATCACAGAATTATGAATCAGTCATTCACGCAACTAAAATCAAATCCTTTCACATCAAAAAAAAAATAAAAATAAAAACCCATTAAAATCTGGTCGTTGAATCAGTGAGATCAGATAAAGTTGTTTGGCTCCCTTGCATAGTTGCTTAGTTGTCTTTGCTGAAAATGTTAGTGCTGCATAAATGAGTAAGCCACACATATCAGACTGCGTTTGACAATGTGGTGCCTTAACCATGTGAAACCCATCAGTTTCCTGCTTATGATCTGTTACATGAAACAGTACTGTTAATGCTGCATAATAATGTGCTTGCTGATAAACATCTATATTTCTTACGTCCAATCTTTCTTTCAAAATACTTATCCTATACGGAGGCAAATCTTCAGAAAATGATAGTTTGAAAATCAATTGTGTCATTTTAACATGACTACAAATAATGGACTTGATTAACAGTAGTGTCGCCCTTTACCCTTTTAACTATTTAACCTGCCTAAATGAATAATCTATATGTGATAGTTTTAGGGACTTTGTGCAGAGTGCTAATCGTTTCTAAGATCTATGCCACTGACTCATTGCAGCCCTGAAATTGAATGTCCAAACTGGGCTATAGGATTATGTGCCCCTCTTCACCCTTAGCCATGCCTACCCTACTCTGGCAATGGATACCTTCTTCTTCAGCCATAATGCACCTACTATTGTACACAGTTTTTGCCCCCCCAAGTAAAGTAGGGAAATGGGAAAATCATGTAAGAGAATTCAGTGAAAAATGTTGGTAAACCAAAAAGTAAAATGCATGGGAACTGGAGTAAACTTATTTGTGTAACTTGTATAAATAAGCTCAATTCCTTTGATTGCCTTCGGTACAAAAAACTCGGGTATTGTGTCAAACTGCAACAGGAAAAAAGTAAAAAAAGGAGCCAAGCTAACAGGTACAAGTTCTAGGAAATGAGTCCATGTCTTTGTATGTATATACTTCACAGACCTGCATGTCTCCTTTTATTGAGTTTGGGAACATTTCCTCGGAATGGTGCCTTGTTGAAAATGATAAACCTTTCCTCAAAAAAAAAAAAAAAAAAAAAAAAAAAAACTAGTGTAACCCTTGAGATTTTGGGTAATGTAAATATTGGATTAGAGATTATTTGAAACAAGATTTTGAATTGACATTATAGCAACACTTTTTATAACGTGATGATGCAAATGAAACAAAAGGACATTTGGGAAGATAATTTTAATGCACTATCCAAATTAACACACAATCTTATATTCTTGGTGATAGTCTATTATTATTAATCTGAACCCGGAAGTTAACATATAAATATTGATTGATTAAGGGACAAAATTTGATTTGTGAAACTCTATAAACTTTATCTCATTTCTTTGTAGTTTATTTAACTACAAATTAGATATTGCTTTATTTAACTAAAAACGAGAGATATTATAGGAGTTTATCTGATTTCCTTGATGTGCCTGGCAAATAAAAGATATTTATGGGCTCACAAGATAACCATGAAAGTTAGCAAAGATGTGGACGAAACAAAGATAAAATGCATTTAATGCAAGTTTAAGCTTGAACCCTACCCTATATTTATCCTTGATCTTACGGTGATTAGAGTGATCCATAAAATTTGGTCAACATCAAGTGAAGTGATCACGAGGCAAAATGAATGATTTTTATACAGCTGGTTGGGAGCTTTCTCTCAATTTGAAGAAATTATTTGTGACATTAACGAAAACACGTTTTGATTTGGAGTCAAGAAGTGGCACCTGTGTGATTTAGCAAGAACCCTTGTAAACTTGCTCTGAGCATCATCACTCTACTTACTTTGACCTAAAGGAAAATGAATATGGTAAAAATTGAATTGTTAATTTTTTTTTTTTTGGTTTCTTGGAGACTCTATTTAAGATCTATGTCAAAAATGGAGTTGGAGTTGTATCCAAATTAATCTACATTTAATTAGGCACAAACTAATCCCAATCTAATTCAAATTTTACTAATAACCAAATAACAAATAGGGCCTAAACAGCCTAAAAGAAACTCGGCCCAAACCTTTTAATATGCCCTTTTTTTTAGAGAGTATAAGTGAAAGATTTCGAATTTGAAATCTTTTATCTATACTTCTTTCTCTCGTATCACTTAATTCATCTCTCCCCTTTTACTTACACTTCCTCCATTTGTATCATCTAACTCATCCCTTTTTTCCTCTCATTTGTATCATCTAACTCATCCCTTTTTTTCCTCTCGTATCACCTAATCTTATCTCTCCCCTTTTATTTACACTTCCTCTACTCGTAAGTCGTATCATCTAACCCATCCCTCACTCCTTGCTGTACCATTTCATGATTGACTAATGAGGTGATCATGTATGAGTCGAATTTTGCAAGTGTATCACTGCCTAACATATTGGAAGAAAAGTTAGGGCAACAAGAAAGAGTTACGCATGCATCTTTAACTTGCAAAAACGATTTTGAGTTGTTCTCCAAAATGGAATTAGAATATTCAAGAATCAAAACAAAATGAAGCCAAAAGTTTGGGAGGAAAAAGATGGATAGAAATGAGTACAACAACAATACACGAGTAACATGACCATGCACGTTTACCACTCTTTAAAACAAGCAAATTTCAAGAGTTTTAAAACATGCATATAAGTTAGAACATATGCATCACAAGAAGAATTTAGGAAAAATATCTGATATAAGGGTCTGTTTGTTTGGAAGGAAAAGGTTTTCCGGAAAACATTTTCCATATTTTCTTTTGTTTGGTTGTCAATTATTTTGGAAAAATAATTTCCGATAGAAAATCAATTACACCCAGCGGAGGAAAACAACTTCCTCATCTGTCTTTGTGAAGTTATTTTCCTTCCTGAAAAGCAGTCTTCTTTTTCGCAGCGACATCTCCTCATCTCCGGCAAATAAAAGCTTTCAGTCCAACCAAAAGCCTCCGGCGACATCTCATCAGCAAACAAATCCCTCCTTCTTCGCAGGCGGCATCTCCAACTCTGACAAAGACCCAATTTCGGAGGTAACAGATCATCTCCCTCTCTCTCTCTCTCTCTCTCCAACTCTGACAAGCCAATTTTTTGGTTTAATTCTTGCTTTGCCTTTGCCATCTTGTCTGGATTGTGAAGAAGCTCCGCCATTGCCCATTCCATAGTGGCGGAGGTGGTATCTGTACCGCCTATAAACAAATCCTACAATTGGTTGCATAGATATGCTGTCAATATCTGGAGAATTTTTTGGATACGAAAGGAGAAATTCATTTTTGGTTAATTGGTTATACGAGCAAGCTATTCGTCACCTTATCACTGTTTTGTCCCCTAACAATGGCGTGTTGCAAGAGTTCATTGATAATTGCGTCTAACTCAAATACATTTCCTAATTCATAATAGATTTGACCAGACAAAAATTTCCGAAATAAGAAAAGCAGGGGGTATGATATGCTTATGATAGCCTGTGATTCTTGCTTGGCTAGATAAATTAAGGGTATTATTAATTCAATAGAAAATTCTGTAAGCAACGTTAAGCAGAGGTATTATATGATCCTGCCATTGTTCTGGAAACACTAGTGCATGTGCAAATGCCTAGATACCATTAGAATTTTTAGATTCCCGTTCCTACAATAGCTTTTGTTTTAGTTTGTTCTTACCTGATTAGGGTTAAATCTGATTTGATTGATGCTAATGAATTAATTTGGCTTCTGAGTTTTGGGGGTTTTAGACCATTTGTAAAAGTTTTAGTGAATTCATTGAGTTTGTGAAGCCACGGGCTGATTCTTTTGTAGTTTTAATTGTCTCTAGCTTCTTTCGTTTGATCCTCCGACATGAATTTTGATTTTGTAGATGTCATTTTTTTCGCTTTATTATCTGGTGCCACATTTGATGGATGCCCAAAATGTTCTAGGATATAATATGTTTCTAAATTAAAAGGTCAATCCCAAGATATCCCATGAACGATCAATCAGTTTCTTTTGAGGAGCATTTGAGACCCCTGCATCACTCTGCAATTGAGACCCCTGCATTACTCTAGCTTTTTCTGGTACACTACTAATAGTCTACTGCTACGTGAATTTTCATAGATGGATCCCGGTAGTGATGATGATGAGGATGCTATTGTAATTGGTGCTGCCACTTCAGTCCTAGCAGCAGGATATGCAGCTCTTGAAGTCTATAAAACTCCAGTTGTTATACCTAAACCACCTCATGTTAATAGGGAGCGAGCTAGAGAGGATTACATGGATAGCATATTATATGGAAGTAGTTCGTATTGTATAGACCAAATTAGAATGGACCAAACTACATTTTTCCAATTACTAAATACTCTCACCATTAGAGGATTATTACAACCTACCATTCATATGTCAGTGAGAGAGCAATTGTTAATGTTTCTGCAAATAGTTGGCTATAATTTGAGGTTTCGAGTGGTTGGGGGGTACTTGTATAGGTCAACTGAAACCATACACCGCTATTTTTCCATTGTACTTGATGCCATATTGAAACTATATCCAGATTTAATACAATTGCCAAATGGTGCGACTCCACGAGAGATCCGTAATAGTCGAAGATACTACCCCTGGTTTGCTGTAAGTCTAGTTCTTTGTATAAAAATTAATTAACTCAAATAGTAGAAATTATTTTATATCTAATTGATATCACAAAATAGGATTGTGTAGGGGCTATAGATGGGACACATGTTGTTGCAAGTGTACCCCTTGAAATTCAAGGAAAATTTCGAGGTCGAAAGGGTTACCCAACTCCTCTTTGTAGATTGACATTTGCACAAGGCTGCATGATGCTAAATTTTTGGCCTAGCACCAGCAGTCTCTGTCTCTGTACTGAGCTGCTGTACATATTAAGGTGGTTTATTGGTAATTGGCCTTGGACTTTGCTAATCGAAAGCTCCATTGGTCGGCAGCAAGAATTAACAATTATGAATAAATCCAAGATTCCATTAATAATTCCATTTAAGAATTCATGGTATAATATGAATAGATATTTTATAGAAATGATAATTTGATTATAATGGATAGAAACTAAAATTAACTTGTAATGAAATAAATGTTTTGAGAGTAAAAAAAATATTTGCAACATATCAACAAATATATCAGAAAATATTTTCAGTGACAAACCAAACACCGGAAAATTATGAAAAAAGGAATTTGGAAAATATTTTCACTTAATAACCAAACAATGGAAAATTATGGGGAAGGAAGTGATTTTCCAGGAAAATGACTTCGATGGAAAATATTTTCCCTAGGAAAATATTTTCAGTCCAACCAAACGGACCCTAAGTTAAGCAACTCATGCACTACTCTACCCCAAATCATATATTAGAAATGCAAATTTCAACAAACACTTATTTAGTACCAAACTTTTAGTCCATGTACCAAAGTTTATCCCTTTCCACCTATCATCAATTCCTACTTACTTGGAAAGAAGATGAACATGGACATAGTAGTAGTGACTTTTCATAAATGTACTTTGGAAAAAGAAAAACATAGAATTGAAGATGAGGATGAGAAAGAACTGCCAAAACCACCGCTTGAGCTACTTTGAAAAAAAGGGTCACGTACTCAAGTAAGCCAATTATGCATATCTCCACTTTCAACATTCAATTCTTGAACAACGAAACCGGCTACTACCTTTTTCCATACCAATGCATAGCAATAATTTCACCATTATGGTTTTTAATAACAGAAAATAACAAAATGCAAGTAACTAAAGCAACCACACAAATATAATTAAATCAAAGAATTTATGTATGACTTTGGTTTCGGATTAAAAATAAGAAAAAAAGAACCAAAAAAAGAACTGCCACTTCCATGTGGCCATTTACATTCCACCATCAAAACATTTTGGGGCAACAAAAAAAAAATTAAAATAGAATATGGTCTTGGGAGGTGGGTATAAAGTTTAAACTAAAAAAAAAGGGGGGGGGGGGGGAATGGGGGGGAGAACTTAATAATATATACTTATTATACTTAATATTATACTTGATTCCTGTTCATATTCTCTCTTTTCTTTTCTTTCTTTCTTTTTTTTTTTTTTGGTTTTCCCCAACCTGTTAATGCTCTAACAGTCACACGTGGGCCCCACTCCAAACAGGTGGGCCTACATTGGGCTTGTGTTTGATTTGTGCCGGTGCGATTGTTGGGCTGGGTTCTAGGAAAGGAAGACCTCAAGACTTGAACTTCTCGCAGCGAAGCAAACTGGGCAAGCCCGTGCAACGGCGTCGCATTCTGTACAAAGCGACAGGTGCCGACACGGCAACACCACCATCGCCGCCACCCTCTTGCGACACGCTTTACACGACGGCCCAGCCCTTTCCACCACTCGGTCCGGGTCAATGTACGCCGACTCAGCATCCTCCGCTTCGCCACCCACAGTCCCCGCGGCACTATTATTCCCTCCCCCTCCGCCGCCCCATTCATCCCTCTCTTGCACCTGTTGTGCCGCCCCATTATATCCACCGCCACCACCGCTAGTAATAATCGCCCGTTCCAGCTGTGCCTGCAGATTCGCCGCCATGTGCTCTTGCATCTTGGCCCTTTGCTGCCAAGCCTGAGCCTCCAAACTCAGCTGAGCTGCCTTCGCCTCCAGCTCGGCATTTCTTCTCGCCGCTTTCTCAACTTCCGCTTCCTTCTCCCTCAGCCTCCTCGCTACCGACTCCTCCGCCGCCCCCAACAGGGAACGATAGTGCCTTTGCCTTTTCTCCGCTAAAGTTCGTCTCAATTGCTCCCCCTGCATGTGTGTATATGTATCTATTAGAAATGGACAAGTCATTTGGAAAATTTTTTTTTGATACCAGTAGGAGGAGGATTGTATTGGATGAAAACGGGGGGTAAGTACCTGGGCAAGGAGGAAGTGTTCGATTTCGTCGCGCTGTTGTTTAATATGGGAGGCTAAATCATCAGATAAGATGGATAATAGAACTGATGACTGAGCTGATGATTGAGGGGAAATCGAGTGTTGTTGCTGAGACAATGGTGGTGGTTGCTCGCCAAAAGCTAAGCCAAGGCCAATGGAGACGCCATTTCTCTGGGTGGCGGAATGGAGCTGAGTGAGGTCCATCAGTTGAGGATGTGGCGCCATTGAAATCAATGGTCGATTCATGGCGGCCGCCACCCCTCCTGCCCCTGCTCCTCCTCCTCCTCCTGTTGCCGTTGTCGTTGCACCTACCTCTCTTCCTCTTTTTCGCGAATTATTGATCCCAGCTGTATTGGCATTTGATTCATTGGATTAGCTGTGGATGGGATGAAAGAGAGGCCTAATTGGAAAGTTGAGGGAAGTTTTATTAATTACCTCCATGATTGAATGACATGTTTGTTTGATCAAAAAAAGATATTCCTCCTCCTCCAACTCCTCGTCCGCCTCCGCCAGGAGGTTGAGGTTGCAACGAGTAATCGTTGGCAACTGGGCTCTTGCCTTCTTCAACAGCTCTGCACGGTATTAACAACTTTTGTTCGTTAAAACGTTCGTCGACGTTGAGTTGAGAGAATTGATGATTGAGGAATTAAAAGGGGAGTGGTTGGAAATGCGAACAACAAACCTGTTGAACAGAAGAACATTCGATGGGTATTGAGCTTGAACGGCCATTCTTTTCTTTCCTTTCCTTTCCTCCTTTAATCTCTTCTCTCTATATAGTATAGAATGATGGAATGATGGAATGATGGATTTGGGATGAATGAAGGATTCGGTCAAAATCCAAAACGAATGAATGATTCAATGGGGGTGGGAAAAGAGGAGAGATTTATGGGGTTATAGGGAGGACGCGTATGGGAAGGAGGGAGGGCTAATAAACGCTGACACAAAAACAGCATGAAATAGATGCCCCAAACTCACGGCGGACTCTTCAATGAAGAGAGATAGATAGAGAGATAAGCAAATGAGAGAGAGAGAGAAATAGTAGTATTCCTTTGTTCTTGTTCTTTGTTGTTGTGGATGATTGAATGCAATGGAAAGAGGAAGAGGAGGTGGTGGAGAGACAGAGAGAAATATGCAGTCGTAAGAGTCTAACGAAAGAAACGTAAAGTGAATGAGAGTAATAGTAGTAGTAGTAGTAGTAGTAGTATTATTAGTCTTTCTTGGGCGCCACCATTATCAACAAGGAAGGTAAAGAAAGGCTGGAGATGAGGAAGAAAAGTACTCTATTCTACACCTTCGAGGCCAGCAGGCCAAGAAAAACCCATATTCCCCAAAAAAAAAAAAAGAAAAATTCTTATATTGTTCTCTTCATCAATTTTTTTCCATTCACACAACCAAAGGACAAAAAAAAAAAAAATTTTTAAAAAAAAAAAAACTAAAAATGCAAAGAACAAAGAATAGTTTTCTGTTGCCAATGGTTTATAAAGGAAGAGAAGGAACGGAGGAGAAGAGATATGGATGCGATTGAAGGGAATGAGTCCAAGAGAAAAAAGAGAGATTAAGGGGGAGAGAGTCTCGAGAGAGAAAGAAGGGGGGGAAGAAATGGGAAGTCTTCTGCTTATTCTGGTTCTTTGTTTTTTCGGGGTTGGCTATAACTTCCTTTGGCTTTTGGTGCTTCCCTTTTCTCTCTTGTTTCGCGTGGCTTTGTTTTTGGCTTTTCTTTGGGGGGGAGGAGTCTCGTGCTTCTTATCAACTCCTCCTTCCTTCCTTCCATTTTTATACTACTATCTTTCTTAATTATTTTATTCAATAAAATTGCAATAAGTATTTATTAATTTTAACATAAATAAATACCTTTTCCATATTACCCCATATTCTTGTAGTAATTAGTTTTTTTTCTTTAAAAAAATATTTTTTTTTCAAAATGGTATATATATATATATATATATATATATATATATGAAAGAGGAGGGAGGGTTGGGTGATGGATTGTTGTTGATGTTGGGCGTGCAGAGCGGTGTCTGGCGTTACAGCTGCCGCTGGGATTGTTTGTATATGGCCCATCATCCATGCTCTCTGCTTTTTCTCTACTTCCGCTGCTACTATTATTACTATGGGATAGGACTTAGGAGGATATGGGAAAATTATTATTTTTTTAAAAAAAAAACTTTACTGCATCCACTTCTTTATTTACTTTTGTTCTCAACAATACATACGTGTACTTCTTGATTTTTTGGTAAATGGACCACTTTCTTCTCTTGGTAAATGTAAGACTATTTAATTCAATTTTTTGTGTTTGTTATATATATATATATATATTTATTTATATATATAAAGGATTTGTACTTCTATGTATTGGAGAGTTTTAGTAAGAACCCAAATGCCTTTTCCTCATTTAATAAAAAAAAAATAGTAAATGTGTTATGACTAGTTCTGCATCGGAGAATATTAGTAAAATTTTCTTACTTTTTGAATATTACCATTCCCTTCCCTGACTAAAGAAGAGAAAAAAAAAGCCTTTCTTAGCTAGTTTGCTTTAAAATATGGATTAATTTTTGTACACTTATATAGAAGTGTATCCATCAGCTATTCTCGTTACACAGATACGTGTGCAAATTTTGAGTTTTGTACTCTAAATTTTGTATATGTGACATGTATCTGACCGTGCTAATACATAAATTGTCAAAAGTTTTATCCCTTAAATTTAATATCAAAGTACGTTAATTTCTTTTGAGTTTTGAACTCTAAATTTTGTATATGTGGCATGTATCTGACCGTGCTAATACATAAATTGTCAAAAGTTTTATCCTTTAAATTTAATGTCAAAGTACGTTAATTTCTTACGAATTGGTTCAAATTTTCATTTATTGCTTCGCATTTTTTTTTCCTTTTTGACAAACATTTATTGCTTTGGATTACCTTCCTTATTAAGTATGTAGGCGGTCATAGCTGTTTGTCTTGTATGATGTCTAAGTATCCAACCATTCTATGCGTTCTTGATTGTCTTTTACTTCTCGTATGGTATATTATTTTAGTCAAATACGTTGTTGATTGCCTATTACTACTTTTATTTTATACAATTATTATTTATTTTTGTCAAAATTAAAAAAAAACCTTAATTCAATTTTGATGTGTGGCTTAGTTGAAAGTGCTATCTAGCTGCTAAGAGCTATGTGAGGTCATAGGTTGCACAGATAATGGAGGAACCACCAAAATTGTTTTTGTACTAATAGTTTGTTCCACTCTTAAGCAAAAAATATAAATATATTGGGCCCCAAGAAAATTATGATTCCAAAAAGATAGTGCCTCTTGAATCACTTGACTTGAGGAATTTTCCCACTACAAACAGCAAAAAGAAAAGGATGTGCAGAATTTTCGGTGAATTTCCAACTATCCCATATTTCCCTTTCAGCATTTGCATTCCGGAGAATAAAACAACCACCACATGGTTGGAATTTATCACTTAGAGAAAGTATATAATATTTTTTGGGTATCAAAGTATTTTCATCACTTTAATTTGAAGCAACTTTGAAATAATAAATTTTACTGTTTTCCTAATATAATTTTTTAGTCAACATTTTGAAACAATTGAACTATATATGAAGTTCTTATTCAATTCCTTGCGTTAGAAAATTAAAAAAAAAAAGATCACATTACCTATATATGATCTAAATTCATGGTCATATTATTTGAGTTCTCTTTCTTCTTGTTCTCACGAGATAGCATTTGACCAAAACCTACTCAAATTTTCTAGATTGACTTATATATCATAACCATTTTTTTTTTCAGGAAAAACCAATAGCAAATTGACACCACATTGACAAAAACTAATAGTATATGGTTCAACTGCAATAATTTTTTTTTTTTTTTGAGATTTTACGAAAATCTTTTGTTTTAGAGGTGTCTATCATAGGATCTAATGGAACACCATGATAGTAGTATAATTAGGAGGACAACAAGAAATTTTCAAAACTACAAATCGGATTTGATGGAAATGGAATCAAATCAAATGTTTATCCAGAACCGTCACTGGTTGAGTGGTCGCAACTCATGGTAGTAACAAGGGATTTGCAAGGAATCGTAGAGGGCAAAGAAAAATGGGGTTACAAACTCGCTCCCTTGTAACCACCAAGCCCTTGGGGTGGGAGGCAAGGGTTCAAACCTTGCCTCCCACCAATATGCCATTCTTGTGGCTTGCTTCAAATCCAGACGGGTGTGTCGTGCACCCGTTTGGTCCGGTGGTGGTTCTGTCCCCATCGGTCCCCATAGGCTCAGTTGAGCCTCCCCGTAGATAGAGTAGGAGTAGGAGTAGGGTTGACAATTGACAAAAAAAAAAAAAAAAAAAAAACTCGCTCCCTTGTGGCCATTTGAATTTTTATTTGCGTCGAGAATATTGACTATTTATTACACGCATTTTCTTAGACGAGTCATGTGTCAAGAAAGGCATCCATAATCACTCCAACCCATGCCGCATCTTGTACGTTTGAGAGGAGTAAGATATTAATTGTGATTGATGATTCAAGACTATGTACAATCATTTCTCCTTTTTATATATATATATATTCAAATTTCAGATTTCAGATTTTAGAATTCAGTTTTATCAAACGTACTCTGTAATATTACTGGTGATTGATGATTCAAGATTATGTACACTCATTTCCCTTATATATGTATATATATTCTTCGTATTTGCCAAAAAAAAAAAAAGAAAGAAAAAGGGATCCATTTTGTTTTTTAAAAAAAATATATAAATGTCAATCAAATCCATGTTTAATGTACAAGATTATTGATAAGTCCATGTTTGAAGCTTTTATCCGTGTGCGCCATGCCACCTTCAAATTGTCCATTCAAAGAGCCACGAACCATCGGGTGAAAGGAACCACACTACAAATGAAATAGCAAGGGGAAGAAATAGAATACATAAAGTATGGGAGGGGGCCGAAAACCTGACGTCCACGGCTCCAATGAATTAGTCAAATCCTCAATCAGCTGAAATTAACTAAATGTGGGATAATCACTATCGATCATCTTTGGCATGAGAGCTTTCTTTCTCCTTTCCTTTCTTTATGGGATTCTTGGGTTTCACATGAAATCTTGAGTTATTTACAAGGCACTAATTGATGATGTGGTGCCTTAATTGGAAAGGTCCAAACAACTTATAAATTTACTAATTGATAGCACTCATCATAATGTTGGTATTAGTAGTGTCTTGATATAGCAAATTAAGGTGAGTGTTTTCTAGAAGGTAGAAGAGATGAAGTGTTGTTTGTTTGAATTGTTTTTTTTTTCTTTCTTTCTTTCTTTTCGCCCCATGGAATAAACAAGAAATTGTGGGTTAGGAAACGTTCGCTAGCTAGTGGTTCCATGGATCAAATCATACACTCTTTAGGTGAGAAAAAGTTGGATGAAAAATCATGATTCTTGACAGGAGAAGATGGAGATGATAATAGAGATAGAGATGGTGAAAAATAAGTGAATCTTTTTCACAAGAAAAAAGTTTGAGTTGGGTTTTGGTAATCTTCCCCAAAACCAAGAAGGATATTTACTTTTTAATTAATGGGGGTGACAAAGAAAGAGGGAAGCCACCCAAAAAAGAGAAAAAGAAATGAGTAGAAAAATTGTGAAAGAGAGTGCCTGGAATGGCATCACGCAATTTGTCTTTGTTTTGGTCCCACGGGTCGGCTTCTTGGATCCCTAGTCTCTCTACCACTAACCAACACACCCCACAAAATCCCCATATTCACCACCTTCACCGCAATAATTTATGTATATTAATCCCCATATGTTAATCACTCAACGACTCTTTATCTTGGTCCTTAATTTCATGGTGTCAGGAGATATACTCCGAGAGAGTTCACATGTAAGTCAGAAATTTAATTTTGACCAAAAAATTTAAACGGTTAGATCTCGAACCTACATTTTACCGCTAAATCTAACACACGCGCACAAACAAACACACAGTCGCATACTTGAAATTCCTCCCTCTCCCGCCCTAACCGCTGAAATAAACTTCTTTGTTTTATTCTCAGCCAAATTCAAAAATCATTTAGGAATTTTGCGTAAATTTTAATGGATTTCGTGGATACTCGTTAAGATGTATGTATTTCATGTGTTAGTTAAATTTTTAAGAAAGTAGAATTAAACAGGATAAAGTGTCTAAATGCAAAGAGGTAAATAAATAACTAACGGTACCATCCGCATAGGCATTAGGTAGAAAATCCGACTCTCATTTTATCAAGGATTTATTTGCAAAATTCCTATAATTTTTATTGGGAATTAAATTGCTTTTAACACCTTTTTTTTGGGATTTTTTTTTTGGGGGGGGGGGTGTGTGTGTTTTGCTATTTGTATTCTTCATCTTCTTTTAAAACAGGATTTCCTTTTCCGTCAATTTGGTGGTGTGGATTATGTCCTGTCTTGCCTTTTTTTTTTTAATATGGTTTTTTTGGAGCCTAGTTGCGATTGCTTAAAGAGAATCATATCAAAACATTAAATATATATTTAGTTGTTTACTTGCACATGAGGACCCTGCGTTATTTAAAAAAGGGGGAAAAAAGTTCTAAGAAATCGAGATTTTTCAAGAATATGGTTGATGATGAAGTGACTGCAATAATGGATGGATTGCAATGATAGTTCATGTTGGCCTAGCAAGCCAATTTCATTTTTATTCGACCAGAAAATTTGAGGTACGTGAACATGAAATTCATACGTTTTACCTAAAAAAAAAACAAAAAGGAATTTCATGCAAAAAAGGTCGCTGAACCAACTTGAACAAATGCCTCCATCATTTGATTCCTCCCCTTCACCATCTATCTTTTTCCTACTACATGCTTATTTTGGTGGTGGGAGGGAAACTTTAATCCACAAATATTCAACCAATTTTATTTATGACACTTGCCACAAAAAATTATGACTTATTATATTTGAGTATTACTAATTTAATGAGTGCCTGATAAACATTGGATAACTAAGAAGAGTTTTAGTAGGTAGTCCTTGCGAAAAGTGATGTTAAATCGGAAATGTCTCTAATTGCAAGGTGAATAATAACATATAAATATGTGCATTTAAATGGCACATTAGGTGTATTAGTTAATCAATAATGTATTTTAGTACCTATGAGTAAAATCCTATTACTAATTATCTACCAAGACATGTAAACGAGTATTGCACTTTTATTGTTGCAAATAGTGGTGCTATTTTTAGGAGTTTTTTTTTTAATATAAAAAAGGTATTGTAGCGATTTGTTGTATGTGAGTAAAAAGATGATTAGGAAATGTATTCACGAAAAATGTAACAAATTTTTTGCAAAAAAATTACGTTCCAAACAAGTTTAATTTAGATGAGAAGGAATCAATCTCAAAACCTCTAGAATATCGTACAATTTCACCAATTTATAGTAGCTCATGCAATTTAATAACCAAATTATCTAGCTAATTTGCCATGTCTTGTTACAAATAGAAAAGGTTAACTAGCAATAAACCAACTCGGGCAGTGTTTTTCCAATAAATCAAATAAGAACATAAACTATGAGGTAATCACATGCGTAGGGTTTAGCACTTTTCTCTTTTCTCCACCTGATTAACTCGTTAAATAGTAGGTTGCAAAAAAAAAATAAAAAAATTCACAGCTAATAAAAGAAACAAGAAATTAAATAGCATTTGGTTGGCAAATGTTTGTTTGACAAAGACAAATGGAAGTGGCCTCCTCTATGCGAATTAATGCACAAAAAAGTTGATGCTAACAACAGATTTTATCGAGTCATTGCATGCACAAAAATCAACTCAGTCAGCTTTGGGCAAATACCAAAAGATAAACAAAAAATTTGTAAGTCACTTCGCAGTTTCCTCAACTTTGTTATCTTCTAGATGCCGTGGAATCCCCCGTTTGTGTTTTGTCTCCTGGAAGCTGCTGAAAGCTTTTGTGGGACTTAATCTTGACTATGAAACAAATCAAATCCGTACGCTTCTGCGGTTGTGACTTTTGATATACATACACAATCAGGGAAAGACGTCGAGAAATTCTACATCTTTTCTTCGTCTTGTTCTTGCCAAAATTATAAATATATTTTAATTGTGCACCACTTCGTTTTTATGTCATTTGCTCAATTGGGTATATATTGCAAAGGACAAAGAATGCAGTAATTTCAGACCTGGACTTTTCTTAGTCCTAACAAGCTTGCTTTTGATTTTCCTAGTAATGGAGCCTAATTGCTTCTTGTCAAATGGCGCGTTTATACAGTTTACATTAGTTCTTATGTTGAAGGAGAAAAGGAACTTGAGAGCCCAACCAAGAATCTAGAATCATTTGATTAATATCTTTAATTATCAGGTGAGATAGGTCTTAGAAGCTTAAGAAATCTCAAAATGAAAAAGATTATTTATTGTAACTGCTAATTAAAAACCAAAATAAAAAAGAGAATTTCTTACAAATTACCAAGAAATTGCTAATGGGAGTTATTCTTCATGATTTCTCTGAGTGATATAATTGGCTCGCTGTTATCTACAGTGGAAAAAAGTTGCAAGGCTCAACTCAAACAGCCAAGAAATTAAATTGCTTAGTCTGAAAGAATAAACAGACTGGAAATTAATTCTTTTTCTGTCTTACGTGGTGCTGCAGACATGCAGATTTGTACTATGCATGCAAATAAATGCATTGTCGATTCCCATGCAAAGATAATGGGGGTGGTGGGGGGGCTTGATTTTTGTGACTGGATCCGCACTTCCGCGGGGACAAAAATCAAACTTCAACGGCCAGAACAGCAGAGGTAGCAGGTGGAGGCACTGCTAGAAAAGAAAAGAAAGAAAGAAAGAAAAAAAAGAAGAGAGATGATCTATATATGGACTAGTGAATCATTCATTCATTCCTGCTGGTCAAGTCAACTTTATTTTCAGACCTTTCGTTGCAGATTTTAAAAACAGTGAACAGTTTACGAGTGTCCATTGAAATGGGGAAGAAAACTCCTGTTTCCCTTATCGTCTTCTGCCTTGTGGAACCTCATTGACTCGGGCCATGAAACGTGGGTTGAAAATTACATTGTACAGCAATATGTGTGTGTATATATATGACTTTTAGTGTGTGGTTTTTGTTAGAGGGAAAAAGGGACCATAAACAGCTAGTAAAAGATTGTTGTGAATTTCGTGGCTAATAAGGATAAAACTCTGAGGAGATGATAAGCTTGACCTGATAAAGGGTTCGAGAGAGGATCTGATCTCGCATGCAAAGACAATTCTTCATGGACAAAATTGACACGAGGAACTTCAAGTTCCCAAGCAAACTTGCGTACTCAATTGATCTTTCTTTTGCTTTCTGGCATTTCATGCGTGATATTCGTAATTTGGTGGTGACAGATTAATCAAGTTAGAATTTTTTTAAAATATTTATTTAATTAGTTTTGTACGATTAGTTGAACTAGAAAAAATCTAAAGGAGGAAGAATCATCATCATCATCATCTTCAAGAAGTGTCATGAAATCAGGCGTATTTCCTTGGGGTGAAGAATGAAGACATAGCAACTTTCTTTAGTTTAGTCTTTTCTTTAATCTCAATCAAAAGTATTCGCATCCATTTCCTTGACCTGCACACCCACACACTCAAACCTACTTTTCATGATTTGTAGGGATTTCTTTTCCTTTATCTTTTGCATCTTTCTTTACAGTTATGGACTCATGACCTTCAATTTCCTTTTACCAAACTTACCATATAATATATATATATACACTCCTATAATAAAGTAATCAGAGAAACTCATTTTCTTTTTTCTAATCTTATTGTGTGTGTATATATATATAGTAAATCTTATATACACTGATAGCGTATACACTACTATTATTGTTTGATTCATAATATTTGTGTAAAAGTTGAATTTCAAATTCAAATTTTGTATAGTTGTCATTCATATAACGTTGACAGTGTATACACTGTCGGTGTAAAAAAAATTAATCCATATATATACATAAAAAAGGTAACTATAGAAACTTTTCCGGTGAATATTCTATCTATCTGTTTGCATTTGGACCTATACTTCCATACATAGAGGGACAAATGTAGAATTATTGTTGATTGGAATTTTGGAATAGTGCAAAAAAATCTAACCCCATCTGATCAGCCCCCTAAGGAATACAACTTTTCTTGCACACCACCACCCACACACTCCCATCCTTATTCCTACCTTTTCCACTTCTCCTTCCCTCTGACGAAAAACTTCCATAAAAAACTTCTCCATCCATCCCCTTAATCTTGAACTCTAGATCCCTCCCTAATCTTTTCTTGTCTTTGTTCCCCGTGGAATAAGTATACAGGGGATATAACACTACTGTTTGCCGTATAAAGTGAGGAGGGCTCAAAGCACATGGTTTTTGGGGTCACAACCATAACCTATTAGTTTGGCACAAACCTACTAAAGAAATCTTGGTACGAAATGCCAACAATGAAGAAACATCTGAAAAAGTGAAACTTACATGATGGAAAGATATTCAGAAAGCATGAATGGAAGTGGTGCAACTTATAACATGTATCTAGCTACAGCCTTATCATGACGATAATAATAATGGTATGGTATAGTATGTGATCGAGCCTAATGGAAAATTTAAGTGATAAGCTCGATTAGTTTATGTGGACAATCTGATGAAGTTTTACCTAAAACTACACTAATTAAGCACGTACTACTCAGCTTTCGCTTTATAGGTGTGCAAGATGTGTGGTAGCAGGTGAGGTGATCACATCTATTTCCTGTTTCGATATTATTAATTTACTGGCTCCATCTTGTGACTTCTGAAGTTACTTCTTGATTTAGATAGTGAAAGGGAAAAGAGAAATAGAGATTTCTACTCTTTCAATAAATTAATATATATATATAGAGACATAAACGTATCATATTAATTAGGACAAAACTCATGTGTATAGAAATAAGCAACTCAAAATACCTATTAGATAGCCTGACAGACTCAACAAATTAAAATGCATACATCATGTTTTCCTTTTTTTCTTTCTTGTTTTTCTTTCCAACACAAAACAAAAGTGCTTATATTCTTCTTTTATCTTTTCTGCATAAAAAAAAAAAGTTTTAGATTTCTTCTTCATCACATCCATTAGTTAGATGGAATCAATCCAATTGTGGATGACTTTTGAATTTTTCCAATACAAATATGTGAATTGTGAACAAAAGAATAAATCCAAGCAAGAAAGAAAAGAAAAGGGAGTAGAGAGAATTATTTATGAGAATGTCAGTGTGAGGAAGGTGGGTGTTAATAATTTATGAACCATGCAAGTACTTTTGGCATCTCTGCTGATCATGATAATGCCAGTCACAAGAAGCAGCAGGCCAAAAATGACCTCAGAGGCAAAAGAAGGAAGCAACATCAGGATCAGAGTGTGGGTGATGGTGGGTCTTTGTATTTTCCTGCAAAGAATCAAAGCTTTCACTGCCTTGGGAGACCCTTAAATTCATTGTGGTCACACACCTTTGGAATTGCAACCACCCTCCTCCATCCATGGCCCATCTGTAACTTGTTTTTTGCTTTCTTGATTGCTAATTTTGCATCAGACATTTCTGCCTGCTGCACCTCAATCCACCCCTTTTATCTACTCTATTTAAATAAAGTGTACGAAATGTACCTCACAAACAAACCCGAATTCTTGCACAGAACCTTCAATTCAAAGCTTTTCTTTTTTTCAAAATTATTGCATATCCAATTTAATTCCTGACTCCTGGTAAATTAGAGATCAAATTCCTGACTTCGTATTAAACTCCTTACTTGAGACGACCGTTAAAAAAGCAAAAGTGGCTCTTATTTATATAGGCACTAGTCCAACACTCAAAAATGCTAGGGGGAGATTAATTAGACGTCCAAACTTCAATTTTATATTCCTTGAATACATTATTATTATGGAGTATTTATCAACTGGAGACTTTTTTGATGTAAAACAAATTAGAAACTACTTTTTTAACCATGATTGTACTGTAGCCAGAGCCTGCACTGTTTGTTGTAGGATGTAGATGGCATGTGGCTGATGAGAATAGGTAGCAGCACTTAAAGGGGCAGAACCAAATACCATAAAAAAAAGAAGCGGTGAAAGAAGAAGAAGAAGACAACAGCTTCTTTAACAACAAAACTTGAATGATTTTGATCAGGTTTTGTGTCATTGATTTTGCAGATGCATAAAACAGATAGAGATGCCAAGAAGCTTTCTTGAAAAAAGAAAATGTACGTGGGAGCTACTATTCTACTAGCAGCCAGAAACTTTAGTTGAGAGCAATAGCAATAAATTTTGGAGAATCAATGGTCCTGGTCCCATGAACAAGAATTATATATACATCACAGGTACCAAAGTAATAAATTTGTTGTGTATGCATCACACATCAGTTTAACCGTAATGTATTACTACAGTAAGATGATATATACGACTTTAATTTGTGCGTCTCACCTTTTTCTATAACCAAATAATATATTGAGCTGCTAATAATAATAATAAAAGTTCAAGGATTTTTTTTGTAGTTTTATATATATATATATATATATATATATATATATTACAAACGTCTGGGAACGGGCATTATAATTGTTTTTTCAGGCAATTGTAGGCCATACCTAATTAAGGGTGATCTCTGGGACCTCTTTTTGAGGAAGGAAGAATGACCTCTGCCTTTAATTGCTCTTTAGTCGATACCAGAAAGGATGATCCTTTTGATGAATTGTCTTCTTTCTCCTGTTTTTTGAGAGAGAGAAGTAATTCCTAGCTGATTAATTTACTCAATTTTTTCACTTTACTAACCAGCTATGATATGCAGTAATTAAATTTAACACCAAACATTAAAAAGAAAAGGAAATTTAAAAAAAAGTGTTGCATGGAGTCGTCTTGGTTTTCACACTGGTGAAAATGGAAAATGAAATTGCAATTTCTTCTTCTTCCTTCGATGTGCTTGTATGTTGACACGCAAGCAGTGAGAGATTTCTGCAGCAACTCTATATGCCATAAATAAAAGGTGTAAATTTAAAAGATCTACCCGTTAAGATGTATTTCGGGTATTGGATTTTTGAAAAGATAAAAAATTAATTAGAAAAACTGCATAAATACAAAGGAATGTAGTAATTATTAATATGCGTGTATGTATGCACATGATGGTCGGTAGAATTTATATATATATATTAACGAGTGCTCGTTAGGAAAATCCTTTACAGATAAGTAAAATGGAAAAGCGACTTTGCTTGCTAATACTAGAAAAGTGTAGTTAATTAAAAAAAAATCATCATAATTAAGGGGTACAATAATAAATATGAAGTTGTTTATTTCCATGAAAATTTAGATGTATGATTTATGTATTTTTAAGGGGTACGTATTTATTGTTTTGCCAAGCATCTAATAATTGATGGGAGAATTTTACGCAAAGATGCTCCGCCACAAAATGCGACCCCATTTTTTTAAAAGTTTGACCAGTGATGATCTTCCGATCGATTTAACATACATGTTTCTTCCTCATTTGATAGTTGATGATCGATCAATTGTACAACTTTCTGTTTCCGTATAGGACAGTTCATAATGGATCTATCCCAAATTCAGAAAATAAATTGCCTAAAATCGAGGTAACTACAATCCTATCCTCCAAGTGGGCATATGTGTTGTCCTTTTTCACCAATTTTCTAGTGACAAGACAATGGTGTTGAGAAATATGTAAACTTTTCTGACACATTGAAATTTATATCCTCCTAATAAGCAATTAGGAGATGTGGAGCCAATCACTGAACGGATGATTTGAAGCCATTCTATTGACAATGCCCAAAAGAAAATACAAGAACTAATTAACAAAATTTTTCGCCAAGATACATATTACACTATTCTGTTAGCCCTTTTCTTTGATCAACTCCGACGGACTATTTTCATAAAATTTACCTCAAACAACAAGAAGAAGTTTCTTATAATACTTTAGGTATTTTTAGGTTGAAAGAGGTTGTATTGATCGTAAATTTTTTTTTTCTATCTAGTAATTTAGCACTTTTTACTAGATTTATGCTTGCTGGAAAGGAACAAAGAGAAATAAATTAAGGCTCCTTGTTTTCAATTATTGTTTCTCATGCTTCATGTAAAGAATACTACAAGGGGATGGTAGGCAACACTTTGATCACCAACGTTTGCTTTGAGGAACCCCTCAAATGAAAAGTTGTTTTCTTTGAGAGAAAACGTCAACAATTATTATTGCAGACCTATCAAATTCTTAATTCTCTTGACCTTGAAATATGGTAACTTAAAATCGATTCATTGAATCGTACTCTTGGGTTTATATATATATATATAAAACTTAGTGATTCCAACGCCATCCAAATTGTGGTCTTTTCTTGGCCGTTATGGAAAATTGGACTTTTCACGTTCATGCATTCTAATGCATGATTCAAAACACGAATTTGACGGTGATACAAATGTCATCAAATTGCCGGCATTATCATATGCTATTCATTGTCAAACCATGACACCGTTTCTTGGATGCCAATTGTTGTTATCATCATCATAAGTTCGTATTTATCAAGACTAGCCTGTTGGGAATAATATCCCCCACACCTTTGCTTCCGTGCAATATTTTCCAAGAAATCAAAAAACAATTGCCAGACGAGTGGGAGAAAAAGAATATGCCCCCCTTGTGAGACACGTCTAGAGAAAGCGATTGGTTGCAGTGGAGATTGGGAGATGTTGAGCTGCTATGACTATGATGCTAAGCCAACCATCATGAACTCTTGTTTGTAAGTTGCAACCACCGTTTTCAAGTTTCAAACAACTAGACACAGCACGAGGCGAAGACCCATGACTCTTTGAAGGGAGCCCTTGTCCATACTTTGAAGCCAAAGAAGAATTTATAGGTTTAATATGGTTGTGTATTCTTTCTCTTGCATGTATTTCTTTGTCATGGGGACCATGTTAGCTAGGCTGAAAGGGGATTATTTGATAAAGGGGTGGGGGGTGGGGGTGGGAATAAACCGAGCCAAATGGGGTTGGACAATTGTATGGAATGTATTCTGTATTGGCAATTTTGGGATGAATTGACTTTGGAAGGGAACTAGGGAAAGGCATATTTATTTATAATTGATGCTTCAGAGTATAAATTTGAATTTGCCTCTATCTTCCTTCCCTTCATGTGTCTTTGTTGACAAATGAAGCAGAAATTCACGCGGAAATAAAGAGAAAACAATTGTTAGAAAAAAAATATTTTTCTTTTTTCTTTTCCCCTTCTAGCTTTTCCTGAGGAAACCGGAATTGGTCTTCATTCCATCCAATTAATTATATTCATACTAGGGAGTTCTTGATGTCAAACTACTAAGCTGAGAGAAATGGAATGAAGGGATAATCAATCACGGTCTTACTGTTTTAACCCCCCCCCCCCCACTCCCCCCCAAAACCCCCAAAAAAAAAAAGAGAAAAAGGTCAGACTAAAATCTTGAGAAACTTTACAATTTTAATTACTGGGACCAATTCTAGTCTATTCTGGAGCTCATATTTTTTGGCGTCGTTAATTTATTGTTAAAGTCAAATGTGATAAATAGTGGTTCCCGAGAGGCACACCTTGAGCAATATACTCCTATTATAACATGAGAAGATAGACTAGAGATTCTTGATGAGTCATGGAAAAGCACACAGCAATTCGAATCAGCATCCCTTGAATCCATCAATTGAAAGTAGCTAGTCTCCAACCATCGTGCTTTCTGTGATTTCTGGCAAATTTCTTTATGGGGTTCACCTGCAAAACTTAAATTACGTACAGGGTATGTGGAAATCACATGCATGTATGAAGGATTCAATTCATCGGAGAGAAAAGTAATTAGTCATGAGAAGTGTTATGGGTAGGACAACTACTTTTGGTTAACAAATAAATAATTATCTTCACACTTGTATTAGGCTTGCTTTTCATTCTTACCCTATTGAATTACAAGGTATTGATGAGTAAAGTTATAACTGTCAAATTCGGTTTTGTCTGGATTGCATTTTTCTGGACTTTTTGTAGAAAAATTACTGTAACAATTTGATATATGTGAGGGAAAAAGGTGATTGAAAAATGTGTCCATGAAAAACGTAGATCCAAACACACTCTAAATATTTGACATGTAAGAATGTAGTTGTATTTAAAATATGTGATATATTAGTTACAATGGTACGTATATTATTCAGTCATGTCACTGTTTAATTAAAGATATTTATGTAAAAAAAACATCTATACCTTGTACAGATTAGAGCTTGCATGCCTAATTCAAAGTTTCTATGAAAATTAGGCATCCCAGGAAAGCAAGACTTGTCCTGGCCAAATACGTCAAAAATAACTTAATTGCTATTCAAAAACATGTAATTTTAGACAGGAGAAATATTAATTTTGACAAAAGGGTAACAACTAGAGGCATAAACAGTAAAAACCAAACAGTACTTTCTTGAAATAATCCTGTGCTTGATCTCACAATCTGATCATTTTGGTCATTCTTTTTCGATACTGAAAAGACCAAACCAAACCGACAAATATCAAGATGATAAGAGATAGGAAAAATCGAGCCTGGTAACTTTTTTAGTCTTTTAGCTTTGATTTTCCATCGCCCGTGTTCAACATGATTCAGCTAGCTAGCTTTCCTCCTTCACTTATTTATCTTTTGCTTTGGATACAAAGTTACATTGAACGATCCCAGTTTTTTCTTGATTAATTTACAGTGTTCCTAATCCCCTAATTATTAAATATAATAATAGGAAAATGTCGGCTACATGTAAGCAATACCCTATATATATAACGACTAATGAGTCTATATATGATGTTCATGCAGATTTATTGGAGGAGTCAAATTTTCAACCCCATATAATTGAGAATGAGAATTGACAATAAATTGACACTTTACCAGTGTCAATAAATAATCTGTAATCAACCATTCGAGACAAATACATGCATGGTTTGTTTCCCGGTGAATTTAGATACTATAATAATAGGGCCATCTCTCTTTAGACTAAAGGATAATCACATGAATTTCTCCCTTTTTTTTTCTTCTTGACATTATGGTTATATAATTTTCCTAAGAATTTGAAGCTTTGAACTAATTCTAAATCTATGAAATTTGTTTCATAGAGAAAAAAAAAAAAAAAAAGGAAACTTTGTGTATGGTGATCGAGTTTTGTGTAATGCAACAATTAATTTGAGTAATCTATTTCTAAAATTCTTATAATATAGGCTAATCATGCATTTGCAAGCTTCTACAATTTGTAAAGATGTCCAAAAAATATAATAATCAAGAAGGAAAGAACACGAAATCATGATCTATAATGGAAACGCATGATTAACAAAGAAACTCAAGCACAAAACAACAACAGAAACAGATGCCACGTTAAAACCCCTGCTACGTGCTCTGATGAACTTGTTACAATCTTGTTTCTTTACACATTCAATACATTTATTTAAACGCTGGTTTTGGAAATCTTCCCATTCGCATTGATGATCTGAGGACCATGAAAACGTTGTGGGGTTCCTAAAAACTACAGTGTGTTTTGAAATCTGCAGGAATCTCATCGATCGATCCATCTGCATCGTCAGGCATCTGCTACCTTTAGAACAAAAAAAAAAATAATAATAACTTGTCAATAATAATGCATAATGCATGTTGTGATCAGAAGGGACGTGTGAAAGCTTGAATTATATATGACTCTCACCTCTCTTTTTTCTCCATCCCTGTCTCTCTTTCTGTGGGAAATCGAGAAGCAGCATTTATATTCTTCACGCGTCAGACACAAAAAAACACACCACACACACTAACACTACTAACGTACAACTTACTACTATGCCCCCTAGGACAAACAACAAGCTGGTAAGTGCTGTTCAAGATTGTAACTTTCTTTTCGAATTCTCGCGGTAAAAAATATAGAATGTATTCGTCATTATTTCTATATAATATCAAGGGCTCATAAGTTAAGTTTTGTTCTGTTCAAATTGGTTAATGTAATTTCTACAACTTTTGATGTAAATTCGTACAGTTTGAGCGTAAATATGAAATTATAAACTCATACAACTAAATTGACGATTATATCAAAACCGTACGAGTTTACACCAAATGTAATAAAAATTGTACAAACTAGCTAAACTGGACAGAGTTCAACTTATGAGGCCTCTGATCCTTTCCGTGCAACCTATAAATTTATAAAATATGCACAACAGTTAGCAAATTGTACAATCAATTGTCATATGAATACACCAAGTAAAAAGTTTGTAAGTTATGTGCAGTATGTGTTACTATATCTAATTGATTTACACGCAGTTTTATACAATGCACAAGCTAGTGAGATAATCTAGAATCCGTACAATCAACTATGATACGAATGCACCAAGTAATACGTGCTATATAAATGGGGAGATGGTATAGTTACTTTTGAATATGATACCCTCTAGTAAATTTACTATTAGATTATAAAATAAGTAACATTTTTTTAACCCTTAAATTATAACGATATTTTTTAACACTTTTGAATGATGTGCTAATCAATCACGGGATAGATATTGTGGTTTCTTAATTAAAGGGGCATAAAAATTTTTCATGTTAGTAATTGACAGACTATTAACTACACATTATCTGGATTAATTTACCGGGCAACGTTATTAGATATTTCTTTAGTAATCTAGAAAATCACGTGCAAGAAATTTTGTGTGACGGGGTTTGAGAGAAGGTTAACCCTAGTAGCGAGGGAATCCGTTAAAGTTCCTTATCAACGGGCCACCCTGGGAATTATTCTAGGTTGTAATTAAGTTGCAAGCCTCTTTCTTCCACAAGGTTACATGAGTATGAATAGATGATTCAAGATGCTGCTTTGCGGCAGCTTTCGTTGTTTGGAGTCCAACAAAGCTTACAAACAAACAATTATGGCTTGGAACAATTCTCTCTTGCAGTAGTAGAAAAGAAAAGAACATCCACTAGGCATCTTTTTCCATTGGAAAGTGCAAGTCAGAAAGAAAATAGTACCAATGCTTAGTAAAAGATAGATGGTGAAAACTCCACAAAACAAGCCAAATTAATTAACCATCCCCCCTTTTTTTTAATCCCTCAAATATTCTCGTACCATGCATCAATCTCACATATGTGATCGATCTACACATATTCTAGATTAGCTTCTTTTGTGGGTTGGCATGCATTTTACCCTTCTTTGTTGGGTGGGACTTTTGTTTTGTTTCTCTTGATTCTTGTTGAAGGTGCTCCATTGTCGTTGGCCTCTTTTGGTACAGTAGTTTTTGGCTTTGATTACATCGAGTCACTTTCAAAATGACATGTTCGGTTCAAGTCTTTTTCCCAGCAAAACCATTTAATTTTTTGGTTCTTTCCTGAGCGAATGGTTACCTGTTATTTTCCTCTCTGCTAGGCATATATCTTAGAAAAATATGCTGGTAGCAATTCAAAGAAGATAAAGTTAAAAATATCTTTCCTTCCTTTTCTGATTTTTCTTCATTTTTTCCCCATGAATGAAGAAAATGGAAAAGTGGTAGTACGTAGAAAGGAAATGGTAGCCAAATATGCCAGAGACAGATTAGTATTTTTCTAATGAAAACATCCCCTTTGTTTAGTAATCCATGAGGGAAAATATATTATTAAAATTCACATAAAGTCTTTGCTATTATTACGAACTGGATAAAGATGGATCATGCATGATATTGATATGAGCTTCTTCCGCCGGAGGCTCTTTCAATTTCAAAAAATTGTGGAGGCAATCTTTGCAATTATGGCAAAGAACGAGGGACGTACACGTAATTAAGTTGCCCAAGAAAGTAACAGCTGACATATATACTGAACGAATCACTAGTGGGCTCTAGACGGTCTTAGATGATTTTCAAAACCGTCCTCGCTTTGTTCCCTTTTTCTCTTTTTGATTTTTTTTTTACTTTTTACCCCCTCTTTTCTCAAGAATGTGATTGCAAATAAAGGGACCCGACTTGTACATATTTATCATTTCTTGATGAATAAAGGGCTAAAAAGGACAGCAGCCCTCAGCTACCATTTCTTTTGTTGGGAATTGATCTTCAACCAACATTGACTCATTATGGGCATGCACTAGAGATTTCCTTTTTGTTTGTCTTTTTTTTTTTTTTCCAAACTGGTGGTATATTAATATTAGAGCCAAAGAAATTTCTGCCTGGGGTAGATAGTAAAAGACTAAAGATAAGGGTGGCAAATTGCAAAAGGTATAGATTTTTGGAAAGGGTCAGCATATTTTGGGATGATCTTTATCTTTTACTGGTACCAGTCCTCCAAATCTGTGGATATGATAAAGGAGGGGGAGCATATTATAATTACTTGGGCAAATTAAACATGAAAAAGAAGCTTCTGGGACTGGAAGATGAAGTCATAATTCTCATTCAAAAGAGAGATAATGAGACATATTAATTTTGTTGTCAATTGAAAAATGTTATTGTGTACTAGAAACCTCTCTACTTGTCTACCTTGCACTCCACCAGCCGTGTTGCTTCAACAAACATAGGAGTTGATGTGGATTTGCAAACTTTGTTACCCTCTTACAATTTTCTTGATAGAAAAAAAACAAAACAAAAAGGAAAATGACTTATATATAGTTGTCATATATTATTGTTGTGGTGCACTTGATTTTTAAACTTTGAAAAGAGAGGTGCCATTTGATGATTGTCTCGTTCTAAATATAGAATTTCACACATCAATCTTGGATTGGCTATTACCCAACCGGCCATTCTAACGAGTAACGACACTATGGCCTCCGTATAAGTCAATAAAACCTAAAAGTTGTGCTGTACCAGAAAAGTTTGCTCTAAAACATATTAAATTAAAGCAACATCTAGGAAGGAGCACGGGGTGAGGTCTCGTTTGGATCGCTATCTTCTAAAGTTTCTGTAAAAAAAGAATACTGTAACCATTTGATGTATGTGAAGGTAAAAAAATGTTCGAAAAATGTGTTTACAGAAAACTTGTCCGGCGATTAAAGTTCTTATAAGAATTGAGAATATCACTTTAGACAGCTTAATTTCAAGCTGCGTTATGTTTGGCTGGCTAACTTTTGATCTCGGCAAACGTACAAGGTGGTGGGAATAGTTAAGCTCTATATATGTAGCTATATATGACCAGCGTAGAACAGCATATCCATTCTCAACCACCGTATTGATATCAGAGTAAAATCTTCCACCAGAAATGAAAAACACTGGAGAGGATCAAAAGATATGTTTGATTCTTTCCACCGGCCGTGGATGATAATTATTTGAAATGAGGTAAGAAAGGTGTGGACATACAAAGAAGAGGTCAATTCAAAATCCATCTAAACACATAATAGTATATAGTTCTTGAAAACATCTCCCCTCACCAGTCATCTTTCCAAACTCAACAGCTACTGATTATTATTTAAGAAACGGGGAACCAAAAGTCTGTGCTGTTAGTACAACTACAACACAGCACAGCACAGCACCCTCCCACCTCATCTGATCACCTCCTCATCACATTGCTGATTGCACAACGCAAACTGCAAATGGAGGTGTCAGTGTTTTTCCTTTCCTTTGCCTCCACGTTGCCTTGTTTCCTCGCTTGCTTGACCCCTCCTTTCATGCAATAATCACTCATGCTTCTCTACCCTTCTTACACATTTCCTTGGCACATATCCCCATTTCTAGTCTTCACCTTTCGCTTGTGTGTCTCCCAACTACTTTTGGTCCCAAAATATTAAAAATCAAGGCACTGGAAATGCAAATAGAGCACATTGTAGGTCCTCAATCTAGTTAGTGAGTTATTTCGAGATGCACGTAATTTAAGGGAAAAGAAAACATGTAAATGACTCGCAAACCAATTCTTAGGTACAGCCAATTCTTGAGACTTCTTGAAAAGGGCTTAATTTGTAAGAAACCTTCCGGTTCTCAAAAGCAGCTAAATCAATGATGACCATGCTGTTTGGGGTTTAGAAGAATAATCAAAAGAAATGAATATGATTCATTACTTGATGACATGCTTAAGTATAACTTTATTAGTGATGTTTCAGTTTCACAATCTTCATCATGCTCAAATGGTAGATAGTACTAATCAGAGGGGTTTTCTCATGTTTCATCAATTAATCTTAGGTGGTCTAAAAGTAGTACCATTTCATTCTTCCAGTTTTCAACTTCTCTATCACATGTCCCCCTTCATTTGTCGGCCTTTGAATTGCAGTTCACCAAATATTTTAGCTCTTGCTTTAAGATTTCATATGCTGCCTTTGCAACAAATGTATCAACTAAAGTGACTCTGATAGTCCCATGGAATCCATTACTGCGTGCAAGAAACAGTCAGAAAGCTTTGATAGCGCAACCACTTTGCCGTATTAAAAAGTAGACTAATTCATTCTTTCTCGTTAATTCTTTCTTCTCTCTTTTTTTTTTTTTTTGAATAATGGGAAGATATTATTAAAGAGGCAAACATTACATAAGTCAAGCTGCTGTTACAAGCTTCACTTGTGAGCGGAGAAAACTTGCTGCCTGTCCACAGTAGCAAAATAGATATATTATTGACAGAAAACGAAGCAGTCCTAACAATCTAATTGTGAAAGACCGATCTTGTGAAAGAAACAAATTCTATAAAGCTAATTTTGTTGGATGCTAAGAAGGACCAAAATAGAAAGACAAAAACAGATGGTCAACTTAGTTGGATTGTAAGTGTGGAAATATCACGAGGAAAAGCAACAATTAGAATAGCTTCAAAGGATTAGCATTCGCAACTAAAGATAATCGATTATGCGTTAGCATATTATTTAGTTGAGTAGATCTTGATCTAGTAAGTGTTTCTTCAATATCACCTCTCTCACCCTCTCTCTTTCTTTCTTTTGTTCCCTGTTTTGCTTTCACCTTTTAGTACTTAGTAATACATGGATTCGCTTATTTTTATGAGGAATTTTTCTAAGCGTATATGAGTTTAAAGGGTATTTAACAAATTCCATTTCCTGTAGGATTATCTGTTGAAAATTTGACGAGGAGTTATTCTCCATATATATATATATATATATATATATATGAAATAGTTGAGTGGCTCATAATAATAATGATTTCTGCGAGCAGATATTCTTGCTTATTGGCTAACAGATTCAGCAGTAAATTGGTAATACCACTTCCAAGTAATAACACAAAATTTCGTAGCAAGATATCAACCTTCAAAGTAAAAGAAAAATATCTATCTTGGATCGTGAAAAGAAAAATCAGACAATGATGAACAGACACGAGATGGAGCAGTACATGTGATGAGACACGCAAGAAACAGTCCTTGAAAGTTGAAAGCAAATTCAAGAAGAGAAAATCTCGTCAGAGAGACAATAGCATCTCAGACCATGTACCATGTACTTACAGATGCTGAAATACACCATGAAGGTTCATTTTACCTTGTATTGAAATCCCTGCCGGTGAAGGAAAACTATATGCTGTACCTTTCTACTATTTTGCAACTTTAGTTGTTGCTCTCATCGGGGCCCCATTGCAAATTCTTATGTTTATTATGACTTTATACGATTATCTCAATTGGGTTGGCCTGTACACATAGATCAAAGCTGCGATTTGAAAAATAATAATAATTAAACCATCAATTGATAATTTGAGTAAATCTTCACCAAAAGAGTTTAAATAAAAACATAATAGTATGTTCTCGGAGTCAAATGACAGAGATGTAATAGAGCCAAATATGTGTTATCTTAATACAGATATATACGAGAAAAACTTTGAAATCTAATTATTACAGTCAGAAGACGAAAATATTATGCAATTATTTACACCAGGTGGGGTGGGAAAAAAATAATAACAATTAAAAAATGGCCAGTGCCTTGTTTGTATTGTGTTTTTCTGCAGAAATATTTTTACTTTTTCAATAAACACTTTTCTTAATTACCTTTTTACGTCACATACATCAAATCGCTATTATACATTTTTGTACAAAAGCTCCTGAAAATAGAAATCCAAACAGGCCCTAAGTTTTCGAGAACCGTTACGAAAATGCAACAGAGAAATACTTTCTTCTTAATGTTACTGAATTTCAAGACTTTTAGAAAGTAAATGAGATTTTAATTTCTTAAAACAAGTATTTTAAAACCAAACAAAATTATTAGAATGATGCATGGGATTGACCAATGTTGTGGAAAGAAAGATGGAGAGGCAAAAAATTTAATCTGCTAGCTTTTCCTGAGGCCAAAAAAAAAAAGAGAAAAAGGCAGAAATCAAAAGAAGCACTTGATGTGTTTTTGGCTTCTCATTCTACTTTTGAAAATTAACAGCAATTGAGAATAAGTCCAAAGAAATTAACTATGAGACCGCATGAGAAAGAAGGCAGTGCCCTAATTGCTTTAACAATTTCTTTGTCAAAATTTTCTTTTGTATGGTGTAAAGAAATAAAGGGACAGTGAATGTAAAATGGTAAACGGTTATATGATTAATAGGAAATTAACACCTTTATAATAGCTTGGTAGATATGTCACAACTTTAGTGCTGGAATTTTGGAAAACTCTACATGGGAAAATCAGGTCATAAGAAGAGTTAAAAATGTAACTTGCAGAATAGCTTCCATCTTGCTCTGAGTTTCCAAAATCCCTACATTTCATTTGATTATTGTCAGTTGCATACGTGAATATATAATATGCATCCATGTTCATCGAGGTAAAATTCTTGGCCGGTTTGGATATTCCCCAACAAAAACATGATCAAATTTCCTTACTACAAAATTAAAAATTAACAGGGCTTGGATCATCTCATTTGCATACAAGAAGCTTAATTTTCCCCTGACCCCATGTCTCCATTGTTGTTCAGTATTTTTGCTTCCATTATCTGGCTCTCATTAAGTGGTCAAAATCGTAGAGAAGTTCAAATGCAGGAATCTTAGATACTCTACTACGTATTATTTGACAAAGAAACATTGTATTGATCATCCAAGTAGCATTTTGAAAACAGTGTTTTGAAGAGAAAAAAAAGAAAAAAAAACACACCATCATGCTTCTAGCTGGGAATCTCAATGAGTGAACAAAAAATTATTTCAAAAGCATAAGAAGAAGTAAATCGTGTAACGTAATTAAGAAATGATATGACATCAGGGCTTGTAATTTACTCTGATGACCGAAGGAGAAGACAAGAAAATCCCTCCTCCTAGGCTGGCGGCTGGCCCCCTTAGCAGAATGCCGGACCAATGAAGCCATCTTTAAAATCTCCGGGTTTGTCAATTGTCAACTAGTAAATTTGTGGAGAAAACCACAAGCAGTTGGCCTACTATAATTGTGCAAATTAATCATTGTATGGCCTTCCGTAGAGTTTATCATCAAAAGCAAATATGAACCTACCATTATTGATTTCTTGCAGCTCATCTAATCGTCCTGGCTAGGTTGTTGATTTGATTTGTTCAAAAGTCTAGCATGTTCAAGAGCCAGCCATTACCATTTCTTTCCAAACTAGATTTGTACTTTTTTTTTTTTAGGATTAATCTTCTATACACTGACAGTATATACACTTTCACCGTTAGATACATAACGCATAATCCGAATTTGAATTTAAAATTCAAATTTTGTATAAGTATCATATATACAACCGTGATAGTGTATATAAAATTTACTCTTTTTTTATTAATAATTAGGGCGGTTGAGACAATAATTTAACATCTGTCAAAGTAGGGAAATGAAAATTGCTACTCTTTGTGAGAATCCCATTTTAAAGAAATATGATAGCAACCCCTGGTTTTAGCTTTCTCTTATCGGTGGCTTCAATTTTGTCCCTCCCTAATCACCCCTTTACCAACCCCACACATCTTCAATTAGATGACGGTTTCAACCTTCTCTATCCTTTGCTCCATCAACTTAACATCTTGGGTCAGCAAAACCAATAAAATTTCGCACTTGGTTCTTTTGTGTTTTGCTTCCTCCATGTCTTATTCACCCACATTTTACATCTCAGATGGTCCACCCTTGCCCAACCCATCTTCTCTTCATGGCTATAGTGCAAGAATTTAATTACTTCTTGACACGAAAACAGTTACTACCATATATTTCATTTAGTAAATGCCGACAAGTCTCACTTATTGCGCGTTCGTCCAAGAAAGCTCATCTCCTTGTGCAATTTTCAACTTCTGCCCCCTAGCTCTAGTCTCTTGTATTTTGTGCAAACTTCTTCCTCCTGCCATATAATTCGTCCATACTCTATATAAGATTCAAAATAAGCTTACAAAAATCTTTACACATGACATTCCAAGTTGTCCGCTAGAAATTTCTCAGCTCCCCTTATCTGACATCTTTTATAACTTAGGTGGAGCAAATCCATTATTATTGCTTTTCTAATGTGAAAGTGGTACAAACGGGGCATCTTTGCCTCTTAGCCCATAATAATTAATTTTTGAAAACTACCCTAATGGTTGTGTTAAGTTCTTGTTTATTGGCTGCCAGGCCAAGGTCCTCAGGCAAAAGGGTCTAAGAAATTGATTACTGTATATTGAATTGGATTAGATCTTGCAGCATCATTCCTGGCTGTTGGTCATCAAAGCAAGCTTTCATTGAAATTAAAAAATTGAGTTTAACCGTCCTAATAATGACTGCTGCTATTAATCACGGTCATTATTGAAGGGTTTGGCCATGTGTACCATATATTGGCTAAGATGTAACTTTGCATAAATTTGGAATCTCATGTTTGGATTAGTACAACATAATCCCTTGTGATACATGACGCTAGTTGCTGTGAGCAATAAGTTTATACCTGCCTCTCTTGACCTATTTCACAACCCTATAATGCGCCACGCTGATCAGCATTAACGAAATGGTGATGTTTCATAATTTCATCTACAGTCAAGCAGCCCATGTTTAGGCAAAGTTGTTAACTAATTCATCTGTTAATGGAGTCTAAGCTAATTGCCTTATAATTATGTTTTATTTGTAGTTATCTCCTCAGGTTGGCCTACCAATCCCCAAATTGTCCTCTTGGAGGTCGGTTTGACATCAACCTATTGCTCCAAGGTCAAGAAAGAAGAGAATTGAAAATATATAAATGCTTTGGATGTTTGACTTGTATATGAATTTGATAGACAATTATAGCGTATTGAATGCATGATTAGAAGGAGTCTTGCACCCCAATAAGACAATGACTAAATAAATTTGGACGACTCAAAGCACCAAATTAGATGTCACGAAGAAGCATTCTAGGGTAGTCTGCTGAACAAGAATTTGATTCTTTGTGCTCAAGCTGACCTACAATTATGCACCTGTACCATTAGAAAAATGTCTGAAAGCTTTAATTTCTTGGTGGAGAGAGAGAGAGTCTGTGAAGGCTATTCAACATCCAAACACCAGAATTATACAAATATGACAGCTGAGTAAAAAGGAGCAGTTGATAAATTAACCAAAACAAATAGAGTAATTTTTCTAGGGTGTAGCTAGTAATATGACTTGGTAATAGTAGTGTTAAAAAGGGTGGACCATCAAGAATCCTTCAATCTGGGGTTAAAAAAAAAGGTCTACTTGACTTAACAATGGCAAGAGATTATTCTTAAATGTCTTTCAATGTAAGGAAGTGATTGGATTGAACTTTTCATCTTTTCCTTTTCCTTTTTATGGGAAGATGAATTGATGAAAAATGATCTGATTTAAAACAGCACAATTCATCAAATCTTTTATGGACAAAATTTGCTTTTAACTAGACCAACCAAGATCCTAGAAGGGTGGTGTTGGATAGATGTGCAGGAACATGTGGCCCTTTTCCTCACTCAAGCTTAGTACCAAAACTTGGTGAAAAACTTTATTGGCAGGAATAGTGCAGCAGACCGTCAACAACTAGCATAGAGGGAAAGCATCATTTCACTTCTCTTATAGTACAAGTCCAGAATTATACTGCAACATGATTCTTCAATGAATAGTGCACACACATGGAAAGTTTTTTTTGTTTAAAGAAGACAGAATAACCAATACATCAGAGATGATGAAGCTTCCTTCTTGATCTAACTTTCTACATAAATAGTCACATCATCTATACTTGCCAGATTTATATTGTGTTTTCACTTTTTCTGTAGTGGGCTTTGAGATCACCATATCCCATGTGGGCTTTTCTATTGACTCTTTTGTCCAATCTTTATCACCAGCATAATTATGATGCTTCGTCCCCGTGTGGATTTGCTTAAACGAATAATCAATCTTAATTTAAGTCAAGAAAGGCTCCAGAGTCCTGATGGAGAGCATGTGAGATTTGGTTAATTAAGTCCTGCAGGGTAATCAGTGATGCATTTGATCCCATTTGGAATTTTCTAATGATATGGTTCACAATTTCAGCATAAAAAAAAAAGCTATGCATTAATGGTCAAGATCGACAACCGTTTAATATGTTTGTGAGGCCAAAGATAGTAGTAATTTTAGACCACCACGATTCTGATAAGTCTTGCACCTATAGATCAAGATTTCAAGATTTTCCAACCAAAATATTTTGTTGATGATAGAATCCATCCATATGGTCTTTTGAGTTGGCTAATTATTTATTTATACAGATGTCGAGAAATTGGTTTAAATCGAATCATGATTAGGATCAAGAGTTTGGAGCACTTGCTATGATAATGGTGTTGATAATAATGGAAAAGTTACTAAAAAAGTTGATTGCGAGATGGGCTCAGCCACAGAAATTGAAAGTATTGACAGCCTTGTTTCGAGGGAAGATGGCATGGAAAGGAAGATAGACATCCACCAAGAAAGACGGTGAGGTGTGGTGTGGTGCGGGTTGAGGTACATAGGGAGAGAATAAAGCAAGTAAAAAAGCACCACCCCATTAAGCAACAAAGTTTGATGGCTCTCAAAAGAAGTTTTGAAGCCACCAAAATTTTAAAAAAAAAATTTTGAGAAAGATGGAATTTCTTTGTCATAATGGAGTTGTTTTGTGTAAAATCCGTATTGGGATTCTTTCAAATGGAGACACCACCTATTCATTTGTTCAACCAATACACAAAACAATGACTTTGATTCAAAGATAAACAATGAATATGGACAATTTACAAAGTTTTTGTTTGTTTGTTCGTTTGGTTGGTTGTCCCAAGGAAATTTGATGAGATTGCAAATTTGTGATTCACAGCCTATATTTTCTTCTTTTTGAGGCACATGTAGTAGTAGTGTGATGGGAACATATTGGGATTCGACGATGATTTCAGTAAGCATTCTTTTTATTTTATATACAAAAAAAAAAAAAAAATCAGAGGTGATCCACTTTTCTTTCTGGTTAAATGGTTCTATTTTTGAGGATAGAATCGAATCAAATAAAATGCTGTGGGAAGCAGGAAGGTCCAAACCCTCAAATACTTAATCCGTGGACGGAAAAAACAATTCTTATATGACTTCCTTCCTAATGAGAAAGCTACTACCACAGAGGCGAGGCATTTCCAACAAATGATGACGTCACCCGGAAAACAACAACAACAACAACAACGTATTATTTTCATTTTCATTTTCATTTTCATTTTCAAAACAAAATGGTTCTCGTCCCCACCAGATTAATTAGTACTTACCAGATTAATTAATGATTAGCATTTGGTCACTAGCCCAGTTTGATGGCCCAAGGAGTCTTCCCAAGTCAGGTTGAAGCTTGGTGTTGATCCAGAGGCTCTGTCTAGCCCAATAGAAAAACTACTACAGATGCTTAAGAGGTACCATAAGAAGGCCCAGCAATTTTGCCGTTTCAGAGCCTGCACTTTGAAATTAAGCACAATATAGCCCATAACAAGTTTTAACGAGTTGGCTAAAAGTAAAGAATGAAAAGTTCAAGTTAAATTGCAAACCACAGCTACCAAAGTAAACGTTCCATGCAAATAGAGCAGCAAAGAGGTTATCATAAAATCCTAGACAGCAGAGAGGAACCTACAAAATCGTTAATCCCAGCGACTCAATCGGAAAAACAGTGATCCTTCCTGTTAAAGTAAGCTAAATTCATAAATCCTCCACGTCCTCAAGGGAACAAAAATATGAATCTATTCTACAAAGGGACTCCTGATCAATCGGAGTCGAGCTAAACCACTTCGACGGAGCATAACTGGCACGTTCCTTATGCAACAGATTATCAACGGGATTCTGCTCGTCGGATGCCTCAGCAAGATCAGAATCCGCTTGACTAGTCTTGCTTGCTCTCTTGGAGATATGAGAATACATGTCAAAGCAAGCTTTTAAATCTTCTTCATTGCGGGCTTTATTTAACTTGTCAATAAGATCGCTCAAGGCTGACGCTCTTTCAGCTCTCCAAGAAGACTTCATCTTCTTCGGTCTGTTCCCCATTTCATCTGGATCGCCAAGTTCGCCATTGCCATCATTTGACTCCAATTTGTTAAGCTCCCTCAATCCCTGATCAACAATATACTGCACCCTCTTCCTGAAGTTTTCAATTCTAACTGGATTTGACCTCAGCTTTAGCTTCAATCCTGGTACCATTATCTCATTACAGTCATCCACAGAACGGTCAGTATTTGCTGCCGAGGATCCTTCTTCAAACTGCCCATCCAGTGCCGAATTAACACAAAATACCTCCTCCAATAGACTAACATTCCTCATATAGCGGTCAAAAGCTTCATTTTCTGCTTCAATGTTCCTATCTCTAAATTCCTTCAATTTCAAAAATCTCCATTCGTTTATCACCTGAGCATCCTGAAATCAAATTCAAAACTAAGGATGAGAATTCTTCGACCACAAGACACATTAACAGATGATACTTCATTCAACACGTTCCAACCTTTCGTGTCAGAGGCTTCCTGGATCGGACAGGGGTTTGCAAATTGTTGAACTGCGCAAAGGTATTAGAAAGTTGGCGTAGGGAAGCAACCCTGTGCGAGTTTCTGCAATAGAAACCACAAAGATCAAAAGCTTAGGTCAGCTAGAGACGGGGAAAAACTAAACCTTAGGTTAAAAAATCAAAACATGCACTGTGTCAGCTGATTATAAATGACAAAGCCCTCTAACAAGTTGTCTTAGGGACTCATGAGCACTGCTAATGCTAAGAAAAACAAATACATGACTTGGATACTAGGGATTCAAGAAATATAATACAAGTATTATGCTGCATCTAGATGTGGGGAACATGGTGGAAACCAAATTTCAGGTATCAAGACCGGCACCAAACACCAAATTTCTTCACCATGAAGATCATGCATGGTATGCTTACAAATGCAAATCCGTACATCCAATAGGGTTTCCATTGTTGGGAGCAAAACTATAGCACATAAGTTACTCGAGAAACAGTGTTGGAGGATACTATAGGTGGGAAAATCAGGAATTTTTAACTTACCCAGAGTGAGATACATCAGCTGATTGAGGATCCGTTGCAGGTGAGCTAGAAGAATTTATCTTGTCCGGAATATTTGAACCACCTTTAAGAACTGCAATTAACCATTTAGGAGATGGTATGTAAAGTGAGGGAAAGAGCACATGGATGCCAAGGTTTTTTGCTTAACAATATGCAACTAACAAAGAGATAAAGATAAAATAACCACGACATCCCAAACAAGCTTTTCGCAGCAGAGAAGCCAGATACTAGAATAAATTAGGCATCTGAAGCAGGATCATCACAAAGGCAGAAGAAGGCTGTTCTTGTATGTTCTGGTAACTTAATTCTATTTATTATATTCTTCACTTGGTGATTAGTTGGCAATCACTTTGCTTAGCAGCAATGCTTTTTAGGTTCTTCAAAAGTCATGCATGTTTTCAATTATCACATGTGCATAACCAGTAAGTCTTGAGATGTTGCTTTTACTCATTCCGGTACTCTTGACAGCTACTGGATGTGAGCAACACTGCAAGCAGTGCTTTAGCGCAGTAGCAGCACAACTTATATTTCTATAAAATGAGTGCCAAAGTTCAGTTTTCTGAATGAAGCTTTAGAAGCATTTTTGTTCCTAATCACATCTCCAACGTGTTTGCCTATTTACTATACATGCAGGTTCAGCATTTATTCTTTGTACCCTATTTTTGTACGGCCCACATTTAATTAACCTAGTCCTGCCAAAATTTCCTCTGCTTCATCCTCATTTGTTTAGGATCTATCTGTATATCTTGTCATTCTGCATTAGTGATCTACTTCATTTCTAGCATTTCTTGGTTCTCAACAAATCAAAAACAAGAATTAGGACTTTTTGTCGATAAATCTTAGTACTTAGTTGCATAAGATGCTTAAAGTACATGATATTTAAAGCTTTCTATCTCAGCTTCCACTATTCTATGTTTTGGAACACAGCATGATACTTAGTAACTTAACCACACTATTAAAGGCTTGAAGTCTACAAACCATGAATGTGGCATGGATTTTGAGCCTTTGCGCAGCAACTTTTGCATGATTGATATGGACACCTGCATATTTCATTTGTCCCATTAAAAGAAGAAGATACAAAATAGATATGATGCACAATTTTTCTCTAGCATGTAGCTCATTGCAAGGGACAACTTATACATGGAGGAAATGCAGCTGCAGCAAGATATCATGGACCTCAATAACTCTTAAAAATCCCAGAATTTCATTGTCTCAACTCGCTTATAAACATAGCACTCGACTCAATCAAACACTTTTCATAGTATCTTGGTAAATAATCCACCTCTTTGGTTATGATCTATGGAGAACAAGCTTTCCCTCTACAATAGTGCTTTATCACAAGGATACAAATTTTGCCCACATATTTAGAGAGCTCGTGTTTCTAAAGGACTTCAGTTATGCTCATTTATGACCAATGTTTGTCTTCAGAACATTTCTACCAAAGCAAATTGACTTTTAAGATATGTTTTCAAGCACATCCTAATCTGTTATTACCTTCAAAAAAAGAAAAAGAAAGAGGGGGACAAAAACTTGGTTTATTTGAAAACTGATGCAAACTAACACTAGTTTTATTTTCCAAGTTAAACAAAACTTGAAATTTGCAACCATCCATCTGCCATTTTAACAATTTTCAAACCATTTGAACGAATGACGAATCCTGGCTGCCACTTTTGTCTGTTAGCTTAGCAACAATCTACTCAACATTCCACATACACTCCCCGTGCTTGGTCAAATTCATAAGATGTAGAGGCAAAAGCCTCAAACCACTGTCTATGGTGCCACTCCCCCACTATCCCTAATAAATCAAAGTCAATCCCCATTCTAACTTCAATCAACTACCACAATGTCCAGTTGCCAGAAAAATCCCCACAGCCTTGGAAGTCCTCTAATATAGCCTGTTCTTCCTAATTCTCAAAAAAAAAATTCCATAGATGTGACAGAAAATGGAAGAGTTGCTAAGAAGTTCAGTCATTAGGAAGTAAAATCAAGCCTATGAGACCCTTTTTTTTTGTTTTTTTCTTTAGAAATACAAGCCCCAAAATTTTGAGAGCAATACAAAACGCAATTATGCAATCCAAAAGAGCATTGCTCGACTTAATAACTGCACTGTACTCTATTATTACCATCATTACCTAACCACAACTATGACTAAAACCAACAAGCTTCTGGACCAAATTGATTATTATCAATACCTCCTTATTCACACATTGCAGCACCAACATTGCCAAAACATCAACAACTTATTCCTACCTAAGCTACAAATGTCTCTTCCTCCCCCAAAATCAGTTCAACAACAATAACTGACCCACAAGCAAGCTCTTCTAAAGCTCCCCAGAGAGAATAGATAGTCTGTATCCAATATATATCAATTGAAGCCTCAAAATGTTCCCAATCAATCCCTACCCAGCAAATTTGCCCTAAAAATCAATTTTTTACTAATTAACAGGGAAGTGGTCCATCAAAAATCGTACTATTTCAGTTTTTTTCTAATCTAAAAAAATTCAGGAAAAATATCTGTATAATATAAGAAAAATAAGAAAAACAACAGACAGTAATTTCGTCACAACTCGAAATAACTGACAGTAACCTTACCTGGAACGAGCAACGTTGCCGCACTTAATGCACTTAGGTTTGTTTAGTCCGCGGAGATTCTTCGACGTGGCGGCAGCTGAGGGAGGAGTATTGACGTTGAAGGTGGCAGCGCCGGCGCCGGAGGAACTCGGCGTATCGTTACTGTTGTTGCTTAGGGCTGGCGATGAAGCCGCCATCCCTTTCAGAAATCAATAAAATTAATTACAATGAAATTCCCTATTAGTATACTTTTTTAGGTTTGTTTATAATTCTGAGAATCGACGATGATATCTGAAGTGGCCGCGCTGTGAATTCAGAGGTGTGGGAGTGTGTGTATTTTTTTTGCCTGCAAAACTTTACGTAGACATTCAAAGAATTGGGGAAAAGGGAGGGAGAGAGATTTGTTTATATAGCCAAGGAATAGAAGGCGTGATTTTGAGCTGCTTATTGGGAGGAAAAGGCGTAGACGACTAGTATTTGAATTGGGTGGTGGCTGAGGAAGTTCGGGATTTGGGGGAAGGTGCGGACTTATGTTAAACCGATACTTATATACCGTTACACCTTTATTAAGCTTGGACGAGATAGAATTTAAAACCTATTTATTTTTTATTTTTTATTTTTTTTAGCAAAGGAGGGATAAATTTTAAAAAATGAAGAGGAAGAAGGATTTTGAAACATTAGAATAAGATGATCCAATCGGCACTTGTTAATATGTCTAAATCGCACCTAATTTATCACCTAAATATGTATAATCCCTACTATTGCACTCCTGCATTTAGATATTTCTCCAATCAATTATACTTTTTTTGAATAAAGGATTTTTCTAACGGTTGCTCAATAGACATTTGTTAATACATCTAAATTATACTCAACCTGCTATGTGAATACATACACAAACAAATATTATCCTCTCTTGTATTTATACAATTTCTTTAATTAATCTCACAAACATTTGTTAGCCAAACCGTTAGTTAAAAAATCAATCTCACAACAAATTACTTTTGTCTATTTGATCAAACACCGATCTTTACAGGAGTTAGAAAAAGGAAAGGTCATGTTCTGATGTAAATAAAAAGGGTTTTCATGAAACAAAGAATCTAAAGAATTATCAAAACTTTTAAAAAAAGTTTATTGAGGGAAAGGAGAAGATCATTAGGATTCAAAGGAACCTATGTCGAGTTTCTAGAATTCAAGTGTAGGAACTTGTCAAAGTTTATGATGTTTAGGTGACTTGTAGAATGCAATTGAGTTGATTGCGATTCTAGTTGCATGACTAGCAGGGGAAGGGAAGGGGTTCTTGTGAAAGGAGAGAGGGGAGAGGGTGTGATGGGGGAATGAGGGAGGAAGATTGGGGGAGAGAAGAGGAAAGGAGAGGACGAGGGAGGGAGGGAGTAGAAGAAAAGTGGGAGGATGAGAGAAAGAAAAATATAGTTCTCGAGTCACTGCCACCGCCAGCATCAATTGAGATGCCACGGTAGGCTATATTTTCAGAACCTGACCGGATATCGACTCGGCCGAGGTCAGGGGTCAGGGGTCAATGGGTTCGACCGGGGGTCGATAGGGGTCGAACCGGATGACGTCATAAATAAAAATTATTTAAAAATTAAATTATTGTATATAAAATATCCAATAACATATTGATATTAATAAAGGTATATTCATATATATTTGATGTTTCAAATATATTTAACAAGAAAATACAAAGAAATTAGAACAATCAAGTAACAATTTATATTATTTAATAAACATTAACAAGATTAGAATTAAAATTATGGATTTAATTGAAAAATAACATCAAATTTTAGGACAATATTTATAAAGTATGAAATATTTGAGGTATATTAATAAGTTTTCACAATTTAGGGGGCCAAAATATAATATTAAAAAAGTTTGAACTTTTTTTACAAAAGCTCCTGTTGGACCGGTTTTTCCGGTTCTGTACCGGTCAAACCCGAGTTTTGACCGGAGTTGACCGGGTTTTGAATCTTCCGGTTTTGATGATCAACTCGGACCGGACACTCGACCGGTTCCCGGTTTAACCGGTCGGACCGGCCGGTCCGGTTCGAGTTTGAAAACACAGACGGTAGGTAGTGGTAAACTGAGGCATAGAAAGGAAGAAGAATAAGGAAGGGAATTTTTTTTTTTTTTTTTTGTATGTGTATTTCAAGTACATGAATTAAGTAGTTCTATAATGAACTAACGAATTATGAAAAGATACATCAGAAGATACATCAATGCATCGATGAATTTTGTGGGGATAAATGTTTCAACACATATTTTGAAGAGACAAATGAATATCCACATTTATCATTTCATTAATTTCATAATAGAAAGCTTGTTATCAGTGAGTAAATAAGGGAAATACAAGCTTTTCTTTTAAGCAACCGAAGGCAAACTCTCTCCCTATTTGGATTATTGTTTTTTGAAGAAAAATTTAATGTTTTTCATGAATATTCCTCTTACATATTTTTTAATCACTTTTTTTTCACCTCATATCCTTATAAAAATGAATTGTCGTCAAAAAGGAGTTTTGAATTTCAATCGCATCGATAGGGCATTTTGGGAATGTAAAATGATGTGTAGTTTTGTTAAACTTTTGGTACAACTGATGGCAACATATGTTTGAGTATGTTTACAAAAATGTCCTCATGTTTGTACATTTTAAGTTTTTATTTATAGAGACATCTGAGTATTTCTAAAATGTGGGATATTTTGCAACTATTTTTGCATTGGGTAAAAGTCATATAAGATTATGTTTTGGTGTAATTACCGAAATGGTGTTATAGACACATTTAATTGAAGTGTAGCTTTTGCTGTGCAGTTAAAACAAAAACCTGATTGTGTAACTAACCGTTTGAGGTTATTGATAGACTCATGTCTGATGTTTGAAACAACCCATTTCTTTGCTATTTACATCTCAACTAAACTGCCAAAAACGTGGTTATGTTAATGAATTAATGTTTGAGAATCGGTTATGGTTGTTCCAATGAGTTCTCCTTCACATTCTTCAGTTTCTCCCCTTTTGACTATGAGATTGGGCTATTTTTGCAGCCTTTACACTCAACATTCCAGAATGATCTTCAATCGAAGCTATTCGTGGTGATTCAACTTGAGGTGAGTTTTGTTCCTTAATTTATTGTTCTTGTGGGTGGTTCTTGTGGTGTGACTCCCTAAACACTGACTCAAGTGACATCTCCTTTTCTGGTGACTCCCTAAACACTGGCCAATATGGAAGCCTTCTCTTCTGCAAAGCCCAATAACGCACCTCTGACTCAAATAACACCTACAAAACAAAATGAAGGGATCACCAAGAAACAATGAGTACTCGAGGCTACTCATTAGAGTATCCAAATAAGCCTACTACTATTACTATCTCTAAATAAGTAGACATATTTAATGTTCTTTAAATTACTCTACTATCTATTGGTAGCTGTTTCTATAAATATTACTTAATATGCATTGTTATCTGCAACAATATTATTAATATTACTTAATATGCATTGTTATCTTACTCTTATCTCTATTCACTTGCTCACCTATCAATAATATTGTCACTTAATGTGCATGAGTTTTTTGATATTCACTTCAACTACAAAAAAATTCTCTTTAATCACATGTACCAACACACCCACGTGATGCATGAGCACTCCGCCCTAGTGTATCACATTCTAAAAAGTGTTACAATAAATTTTTCCCTAATAACTCTTGAAAAAGTTGCCATCCAAACTTCCTCTTTGTTAGAAAAGAAAATGACAAGATATAAACAGCTTCTGTTCTCTTTCCAAAACCTCAGCTTCTGAGGTACTGAAGTTGTGCGTTGATCAAACTGGCCGGTTCACCTTCCTCTAAAGTTATTGGAATGCAAATTGAAATCCAATCACTTTAAGACTTTGAGTCCAATACCTAACTACAAAACTGACGAATGTGTACTGATCTTCTAAATTCCGTAAGCTGTTGGGCTAAATTCGCTTTTACCATTTCAACTTTGGCAGCCCTCTTGTTTATCATTTGAAATTGGGCCACAATTAGGCTCATTACAAAATTTGGCCTTTTAGGAGAAGCAACTTTTTGCATCATATGAACTTAACTTCAATGCCCTTCATACTTTCGAGCTGTTTTCCATACTTTTGCAATCCACCATTCAATTCCAAAGATATATTTTCCTGATGTTTAAAGATAAATTTGTTGAATGGGACTATAGGTAAATATACTTTTGTTCTTTCTTCTTCTTCTTTTCAAAGAAAATAGTTGGTCAAATGTGCCTTCGTATAAACCATCTACTCTACTGCATTTCCAAACAAGAATAAGGATATGCACATGCAAACAAGAACAAGGATATACACCTATGGCTAAACAAAAAGGGGAAAAAAAGAAAAAAGAGTTACAGAGGCAGGTCAGCATGAATGAAGCAAAATTGACCACCAATGCATAACCCGAAGGAAAGAGAAGTTTGGACAAGTGAGGATATGTGAGATTTATACAGGGTAATCAAATAAAACGGAAATTGGAATCCAGAGAAAGAGTGCAATTGGATTCGATATCCGGAGGCTAAAACCTCGTTTGTTTTATATTTCCTACACAAAAAAAATTAGATTTTCGTAAAAATATTTTTTAATATAATTTGTAATTATTTTTTTTACCTCGGACACATTATATTTTCAAAAAAATATTATAGTATTTTTTTTTAAAACAAAAAAAGACTCACGAAAAGTCACAATCCAAAGAAGGCAATTTCTAATCCAAATTGGCCACATTCTCAGCTCAAGTCAAGTGAGTCAAGTTATAACCTTTATTTATGACACGGTATTGCAAAAGTCTACCAACACTACTAATATATGATATAAGATGTTTGTTGGAGCCTCCACATTAACAGAAAAAGACATCTCAACATTCTTGCAATTGCCATAATCGTTTACTCCGGTGACCTACTCACTTATTAATTGTTTGGAGATTTAGCAAAGTTTGCATCTATTTCTGCTCATTGACTTTTCATTTCCTTATTCAAAGTCGTCTGCATAGGATTATTGAAAAAAAAAAGCGTCTACATAGGACAACGAAATAAAATTGGGGTCCCTTTGTGTATTGATTCACGTGTTTTTGTCCGGACTCTTTTTTCAAATGTGCAATCATGCAATGGAATGCCCTAAATGGACTCCTTTCTCGTGTCAAGCTAAATTATTCCATCAAATTGGAGATATTTACATAGGCTATAATAGTTGTTTTGACACTTGAAGACAGAGTGGATGCAATTTCCCCTTGTTATACCAAAAAAAAAAAAAAACTACACATATAATGGAGATAACATGATTCAAACAGTTAACTATAAACTAATTTTTACCCTTTTTTTTTATCTTTTATATACTAACAGCTATACACTGTTAGCGTTTGATAAATAATCATAAATTCAATCGTGATTGTGTATGCACTATTAATGCATATAAGATTTATCCTTTATTTTAATCAAAAACTGCAAAAAGATTATTCCAAAGAAGAGGTCTATTCATCTAGCAGGTGCAAAACTTCTCTTTGAAGTAACAATAATAGTCTTACAAAGGAAATTTTTAGAAAAAGAAAAGCTTTGGAAATTTTTTAAATATTTATTGTAATATTTTTTTTGGGATGTGATATATATAAGATGAAAAAATAATTTAAAAGATAAAATAATTAAAAAATATGTTTACGATGTGAGTAATTTTTTTTCTGTAAATAATGGCCAATCCAGACACACAACATTCTTTCCTTATTATGTATGCCAAAAATTATTCCTAAGGAGCAAAAGAAAGATAAACATTTGCCATCATCCAATCCAAAAAAAAAATCATCCTATGATGCATGGTGTTTAGGCGGCCCACCACAATTGAAACGTGTAGTGGGCATTAACCACTCGATGACTTGACTTTCCAATACAATCAATCCAAGGTGGACCTCTGACTTGCTATTATCCAGTATCCACTAATCAGCCACCTGGCACTTCAACTCACGTGGTCCCCACATTACCGACGTGCCGGTTTTTGCTACCGAGCTTCGCTGCTGACGCAGCACATCTATAGGGTGGATGACGTTATCTTCCTATTATCTGACGATCCAACGGCTCAGAATTTCGTGGATGGCCAAACTTTTGAACAGGGAACTCTTTCAATGATTGCTGCAGGTTTTTTGTACTAAACCGCCTTGCCTTTTTGACATCTTCACTTAAATCCACTATGTTTTATACTAACATCACAAAAACGTCAAATACAATTTTGATTTCTATATAACTTTTACCTTATAATTATGTATAATTTTGAAGATATTATAAATACTTTTTGATCTCTAGATCTTTGTTCCATGATTATTCTCAAAAGTTTAATGATGATATAAATATCTTTTGAGGTTTTAGTTTCTCTTCATTAGTTGATTGGGACATATGTGTTTGGATAGGAGATTATTTGGAATATTTTTTAAAAAGATACCGTAGCACTTTTTTTGATGTATGCAAGATAAAAAGATGATTGAAAAATGTGTTAATGATGCAAATAAATCAGTATATGTAAATAAGGTATAAATAAGGTACAATCCAAACACAAACATTAAACTAACTTTTAGTAGTTAAAAGTTAATATAAATACACACTAAAATAATAATGTGCATATAAAGTATTGCAAGCCAAATACACGTATCCTTAAAAAAGCATTATTTGAAATTTATTAATTATTCTGTGATCATGGTTGTCAACTTTTTTTTTTCACATATATTATATGAATAAAGACATTTTAGTGAATACTATGTTTGAGAGATTCTTTGTTGCTTGGAAAGCCATAAACATCACTCAGACATACAAGTCACATATTTACACAGAATTAATTGGAAAATATTTCCATATTTCAATTTATATACAATTCCTTTTCTTTTAGTTTTTCTTAAAAAAAATGGCTCCACTGAAATAAAAACTTCAAGCAACAATAGTAATAAATAATTTTCAAGTAATTAGCAAAGTAAATCAAATTAGAAATTCAACTTCGAATTCTATACACTAGGATGGAATGTCCATTGAAAGTTTATTTAGGATTGAAAAACTCACCCAAAGCAAATGGCACATTTGTAGCATTCAGAGTCCGGCCATTAGTAGCAATAAGGGAAAATATAGGTCCTAGTTTGCAACAAAAGTCATCCTAATAGGATTACAACTCATAACATTACAAAGTAGCAGTGCTCCCACTCCAATAATCGACTAGTAAAACATTTATCATGAGGAGCGAGAAAAATTTTTAAAAAAAAGTAATTAAACAAAGCACCAAAAGCACGAGGCGTCGCCGTTTAATTGCTTCTTCTGAGTTCTGACTGAACAACCTGCACCTCTCCCTCCTTATTTCTTCTTCTCTCTCACGCAGACACGCACCAAAAACACAGGCACGCATATTTCTTTTCACTATAGAAGAAAGATGGCGGAATCGGTGGAGCTGCCGAGTCGATTGGCGATTCTGCCCTTCAGGAACAAGGTGTTATTGCCTGGTGCTATTATTCGGATTCGCTGCACTTCACCCAGCAGGTTTTTCACCAATTTCGTTTTTGCAATTTTGATATTCTTATTGTGATTATGTTTATTATGCTGTTATAATTGTTCGAGGTTTTATGGAATTCAGTGTTGTTCTTGTTTTAATATATGAATTTTATTCTGTATGATTATCGACGAGTATGAGTTTCAGCTAGCTTCAAAATCTCCGCAAGTGCTTAAATTTTCATTTTTTTTACATTTAAAAAAATTTTATTACTGCATTTTCAAACGGAAAAATATCAAATTTTTATCTGTGAGCTGTAGATTTGAGCGCTATAGTTTTAGTTTTAGTTTTTCCTTTACACTTGAATGGCTTTTGGTTGTATACATTTATTCTTTTTTGAAATCGAGTTGGGTTGTATATTCTTCTGCTACTGATTCGAAATTCAGTTGAACAGCAATAATAAAAATGAGAAAAAAGAAAAGTTAGCGGTTTTGTGCCAAAGATGCTCTCTTTGTTCCATTATATGATGTACTATATGTTGGTGGAGGAACGAAGGGTCTTAAAGGTTGAGTTGTACTTCTAAAAATGGTTTCCGACAAACAATGAATAGGTTTGAGGTTATTGATGTGACTCCCAACTTTTGTGGGTTGATGTAGGATTAACTATTAAGCAACGAAATGGGATCCTTTGCTTCAGACTCTGTGACAAGTAGCTTGGTCGTCTTATTGTTACTGCTTTGTGAACTGATCTTTTTATGAAACAGGGTTAATATTGCTTTCTAATGATGCCAATGAGACTCTTTTATCATCTTTGTTCACCTTGGAATGATAACTGAGTGAGTTTTCTTTTTCCATGTGTAGTGTGAAGTTGGTTGAGCAAGAGTTATGGCAAAGGGAAGAGAAGGGTTTGATTGGGATTCTCCCTGTTAGGGATTCTGCAGAGACTGCAACTGTGGCCCCTTCATTATCTCAAGGTGATCATCAATGCTCTGAAGATTGCATTTTGTCTGTTTTTGTTTTTGAATATTGTGAAATGATCTCTAGTATTGCAGGCTTGGGAACTGACTCTGTGGAGCGAAACTCAAAAAGTCAAGTAGGAGTATCAGATGCTCACAAACATGAAAGCAAAAATGCACAGGAAGTTATTCATTGGCATAATAGGTATGGTTGTTTGGAAGGTGTTCCTTTGATGAGACAAATTTATGTCATAGGAAGATCAACTTTGATAAGCTCCGTGTTGATTCTGCTGTTGATTTATCTTATTCAAATAGGGGAGTTGCAGCTCGAGCTTTACATCTATCAAGAGGAGTGGAGAAGCCAAGCGGGAGGGTCACCTACATAGTTGTGCTTGAAGGCCTTTGCAGATTCAATGTGCAGGAGCTGAGTACAAGAGGGACATATTATACTGCTCGGATTACTTCTCTTGATATGACGAAGACTGGTAAGACATTTGATCCGTTTGCTTTTTTGCTAGAAATTACAATAAGCTATATAGTACAATCTGGCAATTAAGGCTCCCATCAGAAGATTGTTGCTGGATGTTACTGTATACTTGAGTGCTGATATGTTACTTTCTTTGATGAGCAGTGCCTGTTGTTTTATGTCTCTAGGCGTGTACATTCTTTTTGACCCAGAATAGTTCTTTCCTTGATTTTTTTTTTCTTTTTTGTAGAAACACAATGAAATTATTAATGTGTATCAAAAGATTCTGTGAACATGTTTGGCATGACAAAAGGTGGAGGAACATCCACTCATACAACTATCTCTGGAATAATCTAAGTTCTCACCACCCACTTCAATCTTAACTTCTAAACAGCCATAATTTCCTCCTAACATCATTAAATGATGCCCCATTCTGGCACAGTCTTCATCTACCTCTGTGATTGCTTGTTTGCATTAGCTACATCCCCACAATTTCCATCCAGTGCAATATTGGGACGAAATAACAGCTTCACTGATTAATAGGACTCAGGACGCTCAGAAGATAACTCTTTTGACTACCCAGTGATGAACATTACTTCATGAATTCATATTACAACACCAATCTTCAGTAGCCCTTCCTGTGAAAACTGCACCTTTGAAAGGAATGATCAATTTCTTATTTTCTAGCAGGTGCTTAACCTGCCTTCTTTTGATTTGAGGAGTCCAGGGTTGCTAAACAAAAGGCACACTGGGCTGAACTATGTTGAATTTCATGTCACTGGGGAATTAGTTTTTATATGAAATACAAACACGAGATAACCTTCTCAGAGTTCGGGTTGTTACACATTGCTTATGTTGTTTCCCCTCTCCCAGTGGGTTAGCGGATGCAAAAGTCACCTGGCGCTTGTGAGCATGTTAATCTGTCCTGGGGTCATTTACGTGTTGCATTCGGCTGTAGCGATTGACATCTATTTAGGATATAGAGTTATGCAAACTATGAGATGCTAAGCTGCCAGTCTTAAATATTCTTTATTAGAGATGGAACAAGTGGAGCAAGATCCAGATTTCATATCTTTGACTCGTCAATTTAAAGCCACGGCCATGGAGCTAATTTCTGTTCTTGAGCAGGTAACTTTAAGTCCTTTATTTTCTTTATCCTTATTTATTGCTGCTGTTGTGCTTGAAGGTTGACTTAATGAAGGTATTAATGTTGGTATGTTATAAAATGTTCTTGAATTTTTGCTTTCTTTCTGATAGAAATATTATAAATAGGAAAGAATATGTCTTTTTTAAGGGCTCTGTATCCTTTGCCTATTCCCTGCTTGTGATACAGAGCAGCCAACTCGAGGTGGGATTGAAGAACAAAAGTTTTCTACTTTAACTAGACTTCCCCAACAAGAAAGGTTGAAGAAAAAGTACACGTAAAATTCGTTCTGTGTGTTTGTGCATGTGACTGTTTACCTTATACTACCTTTAGATTGGGCAGAGCAATTTCCTAGTTTCCGAAGTATATTTCTTTACCATTGCTGTTTCCCAACTTATCTGAACTTCCCCACTTGCTTTGCAACAATAGGCACCAGCCTTAATCATCAGTCCCATCATGCAATCTTGGGAAGTCCACTTATTGTTTGCTATTCAGCCATTTGACATTTAAAATTTGTGCTTCACCAAAATGAGATTGGTTACTGAAGTTCCTGAAAGTCTCTTGTATCCACTAAAAAATGTGTATTTTTCTCTAGAGATTTTTTTTTTGCCTTTCTGATGTGAAAATTGGAAACCACCATGACTACAGCAGCTGCTTTTCTGAATAAATAATATTAACAGATGTTTTAGTTATTGAACTTTTGTTGATAAAGTTTGTTAATGAAAAAACTAATGTGTCTACTGTTATTTCTGTGAAAGTTTCGCTCTTTGGTTACTTCCTGTTATTTTGCCTTGAACTCTTTCTCATGGTAGCTTTTCTTTCTTCAATTTCCTTATATTTTTGTCGTGCCTCAATGATCGTAACTACCTCCAGTCTGAGTTTGTGAATGCTTCCCCTTCCTCTCTTCAGATTTTCTTTCATAGGAACAACACCTTAAACATTACAGAAAGTATTGGCTACTTGTCATACCTAAGTTTCGGTCCCATTCCTGTTTGTAGAAACAAAAAACTGGCGGTCGTACGAAAGTTCTTTTGGAGACTGTTCCGGTGCACAAACTAGCAGATATTTTTGTTGCTAGCTTTGAGATTAGCTTCGAGGAGCAGCTGTCCATGTTGGATTCAGTGGATGTGAAAGTGAGGATATCTAAAGCTACTGAGTTGGTGGACAGGCATCTACAGGTATTTAGCTACTAGTTGACATTTTTTGTTTGATTTTCTCTTCCCTGAGCTTGTGATCGGTCATGTTCTCCTTTTATTCATCTTATTTTGTACAGTCAATTCGTGTGGCAGAGAAGATTACACAAAAGGTTGAGGGACAGTTGTCAAAGTCACAGAAAGAATTTCTTCTTCGTCAGCAGGTTTGTCTCTTGAAAGTATTTAGAGAAATACTGTTGAAATAATAAATGTGCACTTATGAGTATCTAGTAGGGTAATTGGAGTTGAGAAAACTGCTGTGGGAGCAGAATTGTTAGCTTATCTCATGGTAGTGGTTTCTCCACAATAACTTGGATATGTATGGAAAGTTTTATTGTGAATGTGTTCCAAGAAACTAATATACTTGGATTGGACATGCTGAAACTTGAATGACTTTCCACCACCCGTAGAAAGTTTTTCATGTGGCTCCAAAGTATGAATATGATTGGCTTTAGTCCAGATCAGTTACTTTTGGGGCCCCCTGTAATTAGTAGATGTTTTAGAATGTGAAACTAGATGTTGTCAAGTGGAAATCATGTGCTCTCAGTGCCTGTATTTTGCTTTTAACTTTTTCTCTATTAATTGTCTGGTGATGATTGGCTAATTTTGTGATACAAATAAATACTCCTCTCTATGGAATTTAACTAGTGTTTCCAATGTATATATTTGCAAGTGAATGCATCTATAGATTTTGCTTCTTGATTTAAGCATTTGGCTTTGCCGATCAAGTTCAGCTTGTAGGACTTGATGCACTTATATGTTTACATTTCAAAATTCTTTTTGATACTGTTGTATGGCATTGACTGTCATAATAAGTCGATTGTATTGATTTCTCTGCCCTCACAATGTTTAAGAAAAATCAATTTTTAGCATAAAGCATTTACTATTGTGCATGTCATCAGATATCTGGTTTCTGGCTCCTAAAGAAATATCTTATTCTCCTACATCAGTTAATACGGTTTTTGATCCTTGGCATGTTCTTGAATGTAATCTAGATGCGGGCTATAAAGGAGGAACTTGGTGATAATGATGATGATGAGGATGATTTGGCAGCTTTAGAAAGGAAAATGCAAAATGCAGAAATGCCTACACATATCTGGAAGCATGCTCAGAGGGAATTGAGGTATGACCCAATTGAAATAGTACACTGAGTTTGATTCATGGACTTTCTGATGATGAAATTAAGGTTGCGACTAAAGAGTTCTTTACGCCTATTTTATTTCTTCTTTCATTTATTTTTTTGAAAGTCAAGACTTTGTTATTGGGAGGGAAGGGGAATTGGTTGGTTTTTTTTTTTTTGGGGGGGGGGGGTTAAGGTGGAGAAAAGAGAGGGGAGGGAAGGGAGGTACTGCTTGGGGGTGGAAGGGTGGGCAGGAGGTGGGGGCAGTGGTGGAAGAGGGCAAGGGGCGCTGATGTGTGTGGATTAATGTGTTTTTGTTTGGTTTTGCGTATTTTGTGGTTTTTTTGGGTGTTTTTCAAATGTTTCCACTAGAGTTACTATAAAAGTGTCTTTTTAGAAAAACAATTTTTTTTTAATTTTTTATTATAAACAACAGGCGAATGGAATGGACCCATGATTATTGTTGTTAGTGTTGTTGACAAGGAATTTTGACTTAATATGTTAATTTCATTTGTGGGTGGAAATTTCGTTTGACATGTATTGGGGACTCTTGGAAATATGTTACCAGAAAGAGTTAGTTTACTCATTTAAATTATATACGGAGAGCGTCTGGAAGAAGCTGGCCTCACAGCATGGCATAAGGCTTTTGTTGAGTTTCTTGAGGAAGACTATTGATCTTTTATCTTGCACAGTTGTTGACAGGTCTTGCATTTAAGTCTTACTTGAAAAGTTTTCACCTCCCTGCTGGTCCTCATTGGATGAATCCTTGCTTTTTAATGATGAAAACGAGGAAAAAATAAAGTATATGCTGACATGGAAAAAGTTAAGGAAATTAACTGCCGACATTTATGTTCTATTATCCAAGACTTTAGATTTGTTGATTTTCTTCTTCAGATGGCATACTGTGGCAAATAAATCTTATTTGATGCACAATTAGAAACTCAGAGTTCAGAAACTACTTTAGAGCCTTCATGAATTTGGCATTTTCTTGTGATTTGGAATTTTTGGTTGGCAGTAACTCTGAACAATTATATTCTTTCCTTGCTGGGAGGTAGCTGATTTTACAGTCTAATGCTCGTTGTTCAACATCATGCATTCAATTATGTTGATTATTACAATCATTTTGTGGGTACTACAATCCCCTCCATCCAGCACTTTGTTCAAAGTCGCATAATGACCCTTAATTTTTGTTTCGAAACTGTAATGAAGAACACTTGTTTGACTCTACATCAAACCTTTTACTATTTCAGGAGACTCAAAAAGATGCAGCCGCAACAACCTGGATATAATAGCGCTCGTGTATATCTTGAGCTTCTTGCTGACCTTCCATGGCAGAAAGCTAGTGAGGAACGTGAGTTTGACCTAAAGGCTGCAAGAGAGCGTCTTGATAGTGACCACTATGGTTTAGTTAAGGTCAAGCAACGGATAATTGAGTACCTGGCTGTTCGCAAGGTAGGTAATCTGAAGTACATGTTGTTTCGAATTTGTTTCAATCTTCTTGTCATTGAATGTAGTATAATTTGGAGTTGAAAATTTGGTGCAGCTTAAACCTGATGCAAGAGGCCCTGTGTTATGCTTTGTTGGTCCTCCAGGTGTTGGGAAGACATCATTGGCTTCATCAATTGCTGCTGCTTTGGGCAGAAAATTTGTACGCATATCTCTTGGTGGTGTTAAAGATGAAGCTGATATTAGAGGGCATAGGAGGACATATATTGGAAGCATGCCAGGGCGACTTATTGATGGAATAAAGGTTAGGTTTAATATAATGATTAAATTTGGTGCAAAGTTTACAATAACTAAAAGTTTGCTTCTTGGATCTTTTAGGATCTATGCTTCAAGTTCTCAACGGGTTTGTTTGGGTATCAAGAATTTCAAAAAAAAAAAAAAAATTTCAGATTTTGTTTTGCTTACATCATACACACAATTTTCAACCACCTTTTTATCTCACATACATCACATCACAAAAGGTGCTACAGTAATTATTTCAAATAATCTCCTATCCAAACAAACTCAATGTTACTCCGCTGCTTGATGTGTTGAACTATATTAAGTTTCGATATCATGGGTAAATGCTAAATACTTATTTTCCATTTTTGGAAATTGCAGCTAGTTGTTGACAGATACGTTAGATTAGAAGTCCTAGTTGTTGATGGATTTGTTAGATGGCTAGTAGTCACATGGAACATACGTCCACGTTGTGTGTGCGTATACACACGTGCATGGCTAATTATGATGCCTGTTGACATAATTTGGACCAGCTCATGCTAGGCTGATTGGCTGGGATGAAACCTTTCTACCATCTACTTCTTTATTCAAATGGGATCATTGAATTTGAGAACATGCTGCAGGCAGGCCAAATTATTAATAATTGATTTAAATGTTGGAAGGGACACCCATGTAAACGTTTCTGTCTATACTTGGCGGACTATTATATTTTACACCCAAAGCGTGATTTTTTGGGAATTTGCTAACATTGTATTCTTCTATTTGTCATATCCTTGGTCTTTTTCAATGTTTTTTATATCACAATATCTTCCTAATGATGGCCTTTGAGCTTTATGGCAAGATATTTTCTCTCAGTGGAAAATTAAAGTGCTCTTTTCTGTCTTGACTTCTAGAGAGTATCTGTTTGCAACCCAGTTATGCTGCTGGATGAGGTTGATAAAACGGGTTCGGATATACGGGGAGATCCTGCTTCAGCATTACTAGAGGTTTTGGATCCTGAACAGAACAAAACATTCAACGATCAGTATCCTAATTTTTTTTGTCATTTCAATTTTTTTCTATGCAGATCACCAAGAGTACAAACATTCTGTTCATTATTATTAGCATCCTGCTTGTCAGTAATCTAAACAACACAGTTTACCTGTTTATTGACCCAACTCTCTTGTTGGTGGGAATTTGATTAAGCAGCATCCCAAATTCTTGTTCTTGTAGAAGAAAGAAATTGCTGAACATGGAAATACTACTTTAGCTTTGACAAACATTATAAATTGTACATATCATATAGTAATTCCTTAACTGAGCTTTTAGCTATTTAAATGTCCCATATGACCTATCAAAAGTTATTTTTGTGGCAACTGCAAATAGGATTCAACCTATTCCTCCACCACTTTTAGACAGGATGGAAGTCATTGAGCTGCCTGGATATACACCTGAAGAAAAGCTAAGAATTGCAATGCAGCATTTGATCCCAAGAGTTCTAGATCAGCATGGTCTTAGTTCTGATTTTCTTCAAATTCCAGAGGTTGTTGTCTCTACTTCTGAAGTCTTTCTTTGATTAATATTCAGTTAATGCGTTTGTAGGTTTTTCAGTCTATGGAGTTCTTTATCATTTGCTGGCTCTGTTGTTGTCTTTACTGAATAATAAGTGTCCGACAAAGCGTGATACTCAATTGTGGCCTAGAAGTTGAAATGTCACACATGGCAAATCTTTCTTTCATGCGGTTTAAGTTATTATCCTGTTCTTCTTGTGAAGGACTGCAAAATTGATTTTTGACCTCAGATACTGTTCTTGATCCAGAAATTCCTAGAGTTCCATCATTCGGTATCTGAATGAATTTCTACTGGCTGTTGCAGTGAGAGTAAACTGATCCTGTGCTTCCACACTTCAAATATCTACCAAATTTAAATCCCTGTATTGTTTTTAATTCCAGTGAAAGCCCTTTTACTGGCTGGGAAAATGGTTGAAGATTTTCATAAATGCTTGTTAATCTGTTGAAAGATGCTATAGAAGTGTTATCATTACTGTGACCGACATTCCTCATAGTGTTGGGATTGGGTCAAATTAAGCACAGGCTTCTGATAGTCATCGTTTCTGAATGGAAGAGCATAAAAGAAGCAAATTGAGCATGTAATTACTAAGTTATGCTGGAAGATTTTTTATCTTTTTGCTGCTTCTGGTAATATATTTGAAAATTAAGTAACATCAATCTTATTCTAAAAAGGTGTAATACAATACATCAAGCCTTCAGAAATCATTAGATGAGGTATAACTTTTGCCTTTGAGTTATTGTCGCCTGAATATGCCATCTCATTGGTGTCCTTGGAGAAGATTACGCTAATTATAGTATGCTCTCATATTTTCTCCTTTGGCAGGAAATGGTGAAGCTTGTCATCCAAAGATACACTAGGGAAGCAGGTGTACGGAATTTGGAGAGGAACTTAGCTGCCTTAGCTCGTGCTGCAGCTGTCAAAGTTGCAGAACAAGAAGAAGCTGTGCCACTCAGCAAGGATGTCCAGCGGCTTGCTTCACCTCTGTTAGAAAGCAGGCTTGCTGATGGGGCTGAAGTAGAAATGGAAGTTATTCCAATGAGTGTTAACAATCATGACATATCAAGCGCGTTTAAGGCCTCCTCTCCTTTGATCGTAGATGAAGCTATGCTGGAAAAAGTGTTAGGGGTGAGTCATCTCCTCAAGAGTTAGCTTAAATGTTGTCTTGGAAAAATATGTTGCTATTTTCCAATAATGTTATTCAAACTCTCTTTCTTATCCAGAACTATCCTACTTCTTATGCATTGTTAGATTCCTGGTGCTCCATTGACTGAGCAGTCTACACATTTTTACAACTATTCTTATGAATACTTCATCATTTGTTCCCAATGACATGTATAGCGATTGTGTAGGAAGCAATTTCTTTGATCACAAATGTTTTAGGCAGAAATTAATATTTCAATGTAGCTTATTCTATATTCAATCACAGGATCCAATGAAAGGAAGCCTAAGCACTCTAGTATAACTAGTATACACTTTTCTCAGAGTCTATTAAAGTTTGAGCACTTTTTGTTGCTGTTGGGTGCCTAATGCAGCCTGCTAGATATGATGATCGGGAGACAGCAGAACGAGTTGCAACCGCTGGTGTATCTGTTGGGCTGGTTTGGACTGCATTTGGTGGTGAAGTTCAGTTTGTTGAAGCAACAGCAATGGTGGGAAAAGGTGATCTACACCTCACCGGCCAACTAGGGGATGTGATTAAAGAATCTGCACAGATTGCAATGACATGGGTGAGTTTACCTTCTCATTGTTTGTCATACAAATGGCTACACCAGCACAATAATAAACCTTCATATTTGTCATGAGGTTTACATTACATAGAGAAGTTAATGGAGGATCTTGTACTCCTTTCTTGGAATGGACACAAATGATTCTTATTCTTATTCTTATTTTGAAACGGTTACTACTTTAAGTTAAGGATGTATCACTATTTTAATGCCAAGTTTTCTGATGCTTTGATGTGCACAAGTGTTCTAGAGAAAGTTCTAGTATTTCTTTTCTGGGACCTGTATATGATGTTTGTCACTACTTCATATCTTCTAAAAATGCTTGTTGGCATCTAATGGGTGGGATTAAGAGGTGAAATGCTTCACGTGCTTTAAAATGCTTATGGCATTCTTAGAACGGATGGGACTGAGGGATCTTTCTTGGTAAATTCTTTGAATACTCTGATGTTGTTTTCTATTTTCTTAATATTTGGGTGTTCAATCAACAGTTTGTCACTAGACAGTTTTGACAGTCTCAAGATGATAATAAAATCTAAAAACACTAGCAACTGAAGCAGAAGGGTTGCTATTTAATCGTTACGAAGTGTTTGGCTTTTACTTCTATTAGGATCCAATTGGGTAGTTTGTTATATTTAATTTATAGAAAGTAGTGGTGTTCTTCTTGGAAATACTGGCTTACTTGAAAAAGGTAATTCTGTCTTATTGCAAGACTGGTTGGAATAGAAGATGTGTTCCTTGTATACATGCATTGGTTACTTTCTTCTAGATATATTCATATGATGGACTTGGTGCAGTGTGTGGTGAGTTTTTGTTGTGTTGAAAAGCAATGCATTACTTCAGTTGTGTCAAATAACGGGAGAGTCTGTTGCAAAGCATGGAATTCATTAAATTTTTTTAAAGCTGTGTTTTTCATTCATAGAATTCATAGCATCCGTGATTTAACAGGTACGAGCAAGAGCAACAGAACTTAAACTGGCTACAGTTGAAGAAAGTAATCTGTTAGAGGGCCGAGATATTCATATCCATTTTCCTGCTGGTGCTGTACCCAAGGATGGACCCTCGGCTGGTGTCACTCTTGTAACCTCTCTAGTTTCTCTTTTCAGCCAGAGAAGAGTAAGAGCAGATACAGCTATGACAGGAGAAATGACGCTACGGGGTCTTGTTTTACCTGTAGGTGGCATCAAGGATAAGGTGTGCATCTGATTGATTTTATTTTATTATTTGTGAAGGAAAAATATTGATGTTCAGGGGAGGGAGTGTAAGTGAGAGGTTCCGGATTCAAGCCCTCCCACTTACACTATAAAAAAAAGGAAAAATATAGATGATGGTGGATTCCTTCTTTGCCCATTTCTGACACATATAAAGGCAAAAACAGAGACAAGGTCAAGCAGCCACCCAAAACTAGGAGGACAAAAAAGAAAAGAAAAAAGATAACTGTGTCAAAAAGAAAAGAAAGAGTTAGGACTTCGAGATGACAGAGGAAAGGAGGAATAGAATAAGCAAAGGAGAAAAACGAGCTTCCTCTACTGTTGATTTCATGTTTTTTATAGAAGTAAATAATGAGTCAGCAAGAAGAATTATGTGGCCCTTAAAAACTTTGGTTCATTTGATTGGGAAAAGTTGTTTCTCTTTTATATTATAGTTGCATAATTGGCGAACAAAGATTGAGGATATGCTTCTCACAGCTGCTACTGCCTAATTCTGTTGCATATTTTAATCTATAATCCATTTCTAGAAGAGAACCAGCTCATTGTTGCTGACTAGAAATGTATGATCAACATTCCAATTTTATGCTATAGGTTTTTGGGTCAATTTGAACTCACCACGGTTGTTTAGCTTGTTTGAGGGACCCTTGGGTGGGAGGGGTTTCTGTTTGCACAAGGACCTACACTTTGAGCGAGTGGTTTCTCTTTTGTCATGTTACTGTAATTGAAGGACCTTCAGGTTTGCTGTTGGTGTTGATGCGCTGAATTCTGTGTGGGCCAATTATGTGATATTGAATTGCTGAAAAAGTGGTGTAGCACCTTTTACTTAAAAATAACCAGGTTGTGTGTGCAGGTTTTGGCGGCCCATCGATATGGTATCAAAAGAGTAATTCTGCCGGAGAGGAACTTGAAGGACTTGGTGGAAGTTCCATCTCATGTGCTCTCGAGTCTGGAGGTAAATTGTTCTTCACATAACCTATTTGCTTGATTAATGTAAAAGATATTGGGTCATCCATTAATATTTGGTCAATAACCTTGAGAAAGTACTGTCTTATTGGTTAAAGTTTTCATTCAAACTTCAACTGGATATTAAGATAAGGAGCACTGGAGTTACGTTCTCTGAAGTTGTGCATGGAAAATCACACAGTTTCTAATCTTTGACTGGGGAAAAAAAGTTATGGTCTTTTCTTAGTTTTCTTCTTCTGTTCTTTAATATCTTTTTAAATTTTTTTTTGTAGTACCAATGCCACGTTCTTCTACTTTGACTACAAAAGAATTACTTGAAACTTAGTAAGATAAACCTGGATCATGCCTTACTTTATTCGCAAGACTAGTTAATTATGTGATGCACTGTAGCTGTATCCTGGAAAAAGGAAAACATGAAATAGAATAATATGTTACTTGCCACTCAGGAAATGTGCTGTAACTGTTGTGTATGCAAGATGGAAATGCAGTTTTATTTCAAGAACAACAATCATTCACCGCTTAAATGCCTGGTATTTGGTTTAGTGTCAGAGAATGGTCTATTCATATACTTAGGTAAGCAAGATAAGCTAGATGTTTTAAACAATAAAAATTCACGGTACTGAGAAGAGATTTTGTTTCTCTTCCAAAAAAGAAGTTCTGAATATTTCGAATCCTGTCCGTATCTGCTATTTCAGAACTCTGCTGAAATTTTGTAATGCTATTTCTGGCATGCTGTAACTTTCATTTTGGAGCTTATTGCATGGCTTTATAATCTGTTAGTCCCAAGAATATTTTTTATGGCCACCAAAACAATTAAAGGTTGGATTGCATGGTCCATCTAACTGTAACTCATTGAACAGATACTACTTGCCAGACGAATGGAAGATGTGTTGGAACAGGCTTTTGAAGGCGGATGCCCATGGAGACAGCATTCAAAGTTATGACAGGACGCGGAACATGCATATTTAACAATCACCTAATTATCAGGCTGTTTAACTTGCCCTTCCCTCCTCGGATGCAGCAGATCTCTGTTGGTACTACAAGAGAAGGGGGTTAATGGAGGATGTTGCATACAGGATTAATTAATTACACGACCCTAACTATAACTGTATCATGTAAAATTCGCCATCAAAATCTGTGTATTATTCTTCTCCTCCTGCCAAGCTGCGTGTGTTGTTGTAAGCTACAGCTTCCTCTTTTCAGTCCCACATTTATCATATAGCCCATAATGTGAAAAAAATAAATGCTTGATTATGAAAATAGACATGCTTCCTGTAGACTTTTGAAGTTTGAATGGTCGGTTCTGCTGTGAAGTTTCTCGAACAATCTCAAGACTCAGATGGTTCTTATATGAACGTACGATTGCACAAATGGGCGACGCATCTATATTTCCGACCCTGCTTGAGATGACGAAACTTACCAACTCTTGGCCTGGTATGGACGCGTCTACAAAAATTGCTCTGTTTGGATTGGAGATTTTTGGAAAAACAAAATTTTCAATTATAATGTCACAGTAGTACATAAATAAAAATAATTCTAAAAATATCAAAAAATAAAAAATACAAAAAAAGAAATCTCAAAAATATAAAAAATATAAAAAACAACTTTAAAAAAGTCAAAAATACAAAAAATAATCTAAAATTTAACCTTATATAAAGTGAAAGTTTTTCAATTAAATTGTTACAGTAAAATATTTTAAATATATTTCAAAAAATAGCTAATTCAAATTGCCTCCTTCATAGAAGGATTATTTTATTTTCACAAATATTAGCTTAAATGTCAAACAAATTATAGTGAGTACATAACTTGGGAACAACCAATTACAGCACAATCTTAAACATGACAAGTAAGCTTTAACTTGGGAACAGACAGCAAATTGCATCACAATCTATCGCACGCATCAAGAGGGAGGGAAATAGAAACCAGCCATGGCTCAGGGGGTAGACTCTAAAATTTCTGCTCAGATTTTGCTCATCAACAGTTCCACTACAGGCGGAGCTCATTCCATTCCCCATCTGCCCGGAAACCAATGACAACTTCCCGTATGTGTGCTATATTCCCGCGAACTCCAGTTTCATCATCTGGATTCTTCAGCTTCTCTGTCAATTTAGAGCTCACATCATCCAAATGAAGAGATTGAAGCTTTCTCAAGTGTTGAATACCCCAAGGCAACTCCTCTAATTGTGGAAGCTCTGACATATACAACCGCTGGAGATGAGGCATGGCACCATTTCCCACTATTATCCATTTCAATCCCTGCATGTCCCCAAGGTATAAAGTCTCCAGCTTCAGAAACGCTCCAGCTCTGAAATTCAATTCTTCTCCTTCATAAGCTTGACTCAGACGAACTTCAACCAAACTGGGCAAATGTTGAAGGAATTCCAAAGGTTCGTCTCCCCTTAACCTACTCCAAATCAAATCTATCTTCATCAAGCTTTGAAGACTATTTATCCAACGTGGGAGCTTTTCTAATCGGGCCCTCAAGATTAGCCCACGAAGGAACTGAAGAGAAGAAGAAGGTAGAGCGTGATCGATGTCAATCACTTCATCTTTGGTAATTGCTGTTACATTCAATTCGCGAAGATTGATCAGCTTCTGAAGGGAGGAACAGAGCTCTTCTCCATCTTGTCTCCTAAGCTTGGTAATCCCCAACTCTCTTAATTGGATGAGCTTTCCTATTTCTTCTACTACTGTTTTTTCATCATTCTGTGCATCTATGAATAGTAATGTGTGCAAGGAAAGCAGTTCTCCAATTTTAGACGGAGCTTTAAAACCATAACACTCGTAATTGGCATCTGAAGAATCAACTACTTGGAATACCCTGAGATGTCGAAGTTTCTTTAGCTTCAGCACTTGTATAGGTAATTCCCTCACATTAGTCTGACCCAAATGCAAATGTTCTAGATTTTTAAGCTTTTTGATGGATTTAGGGACTTTTTTAACTCTCGTCCCTCTTAGGCACAAAAACCTGAGATGAAATAACTTGAAAACCTCATTTGGGATCTCCTCTAATTGCACATCTCTGAGATCAAGTAGCTTTAGTAGCTTACTCAATAAAAGCTCAGATAACAAGGTTGGCTCTGTGTTTGTTAGTGTAATCAAGGATCGGAGATGCTTCAAATAATTGCTTCTTTGGGTGAGGGAATTATTGATTACCAGACGATGTACCTTCTCACTCGGGCCCCTTGTGTGTTGTAAACTGGCTAGGGTGATCATGTTCTGTTCCTGAGACTTGCGAAGAATGAATTCTCGCATTAGGTCATGGATACGACAATGGTCGGGTGATCCATCCCAGGATACCTCAGTTACTCGGACTAAGCTCCTCCTTATTAGTTCTTTGAGATAATCAAAGGCTACTTCCTCAGCTGTCATTCCTCCTCTGTCTTGTACAAATCTTTCAGCAATCCATAATTGAATGAGCCGATGGCATTGTATTTCATAATCCTCGGGGAAAATACTTATATACAGTAGACAGGTCTTAAGATGGGAAGGTAAATCCTTGTAGCTAAGAAGAAGTATCTTTTTAACCATATCCTGCTCACCTGTCTTTTCTTCTTCACCTGCCAGACTATCTCGAACAATCTCCCATTGGTCTGCTTTGTCTTTATCTTTGTCTTTTGAAGCCAATACCCCACCAATTGCAGCAATGGCAAGGGGCAAGCCCCGACATTTACTCAATATGTCATGTACAATAGCCTTCAGATGCATAGGGCAGTAGCTTTGTTGAAATGTCTTGTCACAGAATAGAGTCCAAGAGTCTTCAAAAGACAAAGGCTTCATTTCGTAGACATATCCTTGAGATTCTGGGGAAGAGGCTTGGGCTACATGAGGTAGTTGTGTCGTGATCATTACACGACTACCGTTACCACTATCAGGAAGTGCAGATTTGATTGAATTCCAGATACCCATGTCACATACATCTTCAAAGACAATTCCATACCTTTTCCCCAGGAGCAATTTTGTGACAGAAGATTTCAGCTCGGTTATGGATTCAACTGCATAATTAATTGGCCTCTTGATTTGGTCGACAATTTGTCGAATCAAATCTTGAAGGAGCTCCTTAATGCTACGTGTACGTGTTTGGGAGACAGTAATCCAAGCAGTGATTTGGAACTGTTTTTGTACATCGCCATCTTCATGGACTTTTTTAACTAGGGTTGTTTTCCCTAGCCCTTGCATGCCAAGCACTGAAATAACCTTGAGATTGGAATCACCATCAAGGAGCTGAGAAATGAGTTCCTGTTTGGGCTTTTGGATGCCTACCAGCCTTTCCTTTCCCACAAGAATTGCATCATCCCACCAGGTGTTGGCAATAGTGGCAGATCCCAGAAAGTGCTGGTGGGTACCATGGTCAAGTCGGTATCTCTGGCGCAGTTCAGAAATATTTCCGAGTCTGGACTTTATTCTCTGAATTTCGCCGGCAATCTTGTGACGAGCTTGCAAGTTTTTTATGCTGTTGAAACAGCGAGAGAATCGACTTGCATGATGGTGAGCCGTGAGAACCGCAAACTCGTCTAGAACATCTTCAATGTCATAAGTAACTTCCCTCACTTGTTTCATCCATGCTTGAATCGCATGATCATCATCTTCTTTAGCTTCTGCAACTTTTAGGAAAGCTCTCATGTGCTCCAACTCATCGATGATATGCTCGACTTCTTGTTTAAGACCTCCCAATAGATTTCCTTCTTCAAGGAGAGTGGTTGAGAGCTGATTTAACGCCAGGGATAAAATTGTCTCCGCCATTTTTGTCCTATCTTTTTTCCTTCCTCTGTATAAGCTACTTTGGACGGATTTTTGATAATTCTAGTAGAAGAATCATTTCTAATTTATGAAGGTTGATAGTAATCAATGAACTAGGGAAGACCATGTCTTGATAGAATATTAAACATTTAGGTATGTCCAAAGCAATGTATCTGAATAATAAACGTTTCTTTCCAAAGCAATGTATCTCTGGCACATATTCCCATGACCATGAGAAGAATATATGAGCCTCAAGGCAATGGATAGGAGCTAAAGGGAATGATCTCTGTTGGGGAAAGGAAGGAATAAACTCATAAAAGATCATTGCTTGCTGGAGAATTAAACTACCTATCTACATGGTCTTTTCACCCGTTCTGCGGACACATAACCTTGCTTCTCCATACGTAACTTCATGTTTTGATCCTTGTACTATTTTTTTTTAATTTACATTTTTGGGTTTCCTGGATAAAATAGCACTACTTATCATAAACACGGGCGAAATTTTAGAGCAACTTCAGAAACATGTGTTAAAGTGGAGCTCAAGACTCCCAGATAATGAGAATCTACGTTAGTAAAAGAACCATCACACCCATTTACAATTTCTTTTTTAATATTTCAGTGAAATTTAAATACTCCATTAGTTAGCCCTTACATTACTCAATATTCAATATTCCATTAGTCAGTGAAATATTCAATATTCGCTATATTTACTAGACAAGCCATTATTAATGCAGGTTTGTACAAGCAGAGTGAGGACAAATTGGGTTTACGTATTATCTCTCACCAAACTTTAAAAGTTATTATTTGGAGCTTTTAATGAAAATTTTCTGGTAGATATTATTAACACACTTCTAACCTGCCTACCTCTTGATTGTTTGCTAAATCAAATATAGAAAAGATCAAGAAACAAAAGGATAAAGAGTAATATACAGTACATTAACAACATCATGTATTTTACACTATACATACGATAAATAAGAAGGTAAGACACAGAAGATGATGAACTTCTCTCATGGATGTCGAAGGGAAGAAAAATTACTAATAAAAAATAAAAACGAAAGAAGAGGGTGCAAACTACTGAAAGGGAAGCCACAAGCTAGGAAAGATTATATTTTCTTCTTCTTCGCCCACAGCCAGCGGTGTCTCCATTTCCTATCATCTGTATAGTAACCAATGAGAATTTCAGGAATGTGTGCGATTCTTCTGTAATCTTCACTGTCTTCCTTCTGATTCTCTAACAGCTTCTCTCTCAATTGAGAACTCATCTCATACAAATTCAGCCGTTGAAGCTGGATCAAATGCTGAATACCCATAGGCAACTCCTCTAGTGATGGAAGTTGTTGCAGGAATAGTTTTTGGAGATGAGGCAATGCACCCTCCTCCACTCTCATCCATCTCAACCCTTCCATTCTCTTTAAGTGCAACTGCTTCAGCTTTAGGAATCCTCCAGCCTTGAAGCACAACCCTTCTCCCTGGTAAGATCCACAGAAGTTAATTTCACCCAAATTGGGGAAATGTTGGAGGGATTCAAGTGGATCCTCCTCACCCCTTAACCTGCTCCAATCCAAATCTATTCTTACCAAGTTGTGAAGATGAGCTACCCATTGTGGCATCTTTTCTAAGCGGCCACACAAAATCAGCATACGAAGAGATTGAGGAAACGAACTAGATGATGAAGAAAGAGGAGGAGGATGATGATTTAGATCGATTATCTCATGATCATCACCTTTTGCAATTGAAGCAACTCTTAATACCTGAAGACTGGTGAGGTTGGCAAGGGAGGAGCAGAGCTCCTTTCCATCCTCTCTTCTTAACTTTGTAATACCTAATTCTCTTAATTGGGTCAACTTTCCTATCTCCTTAACTATTGCAGATCCACTACTTACATCTATGCAGTTTAATATTTCTAGGGCAAGAAGCCCTCCCATATTCGATGGAGCTTTAAATCCGTGATGTCCATAATCATCATGTGAAGCATCAACTCGTTGATGTACTTTGAGAACCCGAAGTTTTTGCAGCTTTAGGATTTCCATAGGTAATTCCCTAACTCCAGTGTTTCCCAAATTCAGATACTCCAAATGTTGAAGCTTCCCAATGGCTTTTGGGACTCTCTCCACTCTTGTACCACATAGGTCCAGATGCTTGAGATGAAACAAGTTGAAAATCTCATTTGGAACTTCCTCCGGTGTCTCTTGACCAGTTAAATCCAAAACCTTTAATAACTTACTACTCTCTAAAACTTTAGATAACAACATTCTAGACAGTAATGGGTTCGTGGATCCAACTGTAACAAATGACCGAAGGTGGTCAAAGCAACAATTTTGTGTTTGTTGGTGGTGCTGGGTGTTGTTACTGCAACTAGTATGGACTATTAGACGGCGTACCTTCTCGGATGGCCACCTTGTTGGTTGTCCAGTAGTAATTGTGACCATGTTTTGTTCTCTTGACTTGGAAATGATAATTTCTCGCAATAGGTCATGGATTCGACAATATCCGGGCATTCCTTCGTAAAACACACCAGTCACTTGAATTAAGCTTCTATTGACGAGTTCACTAAAATAACCCCAAGCTATATCTTCAATACTCATTCCTTCTCTCCATTCTACAAACCTTTCAGCAATCCATAAGTTAACAAGTCTTAGGCACCCTATTTTGTAATCCTCAGGATAAATGCTTGTGTACAACAGACATATCTTGAGATGCCAAGGCAGGTCGCTATAACTGAGAGAAAGTATCCTTTTAACTCTGTCTAGCTTACCAGTGCCTTCTAATTCAACCCCAAGACTGCGTCTAACCATCTCCCATTCCTCTATTCTGTTTACATCTTTCAAAGCCAAAAGCCCACTGATTGCAAGGATTGCAAGGGGCAAGCCCTCACATTTGTCCAATATACTTTTGGCAACATCCATCAAATGGCCAGGGCAACTATTTCCCTTAAAGATCTTGTTGCAAAACAGGGTCCACGAATCTTCCAAGGACAGTGGCTCCATTCTGTAGATATAACCTAGAGATTCTGTACAAGAGGCAGAGGCTACATCAGCTTTTCGAGTTGTTAACATGATACGGTTGCCGTGGCTACTCTCAGGCAGTGCGAATTTGATTGTATTCCAAAATTCCACATCCCATACATCATCAAAAACAATTGCATACCTTCCAGCTTGTTGAAGAAAATCTTTGACAATTTTTTTCAGCTCAGTGGTAGTCATAGACTCTATCGATTGTGGGACTGGTTTCTTCCCTTCCTTGTGTAACTGCTGAATCAAGTCTTTCAGGAGATCCTGAAAGTCGCATGTTTGAGAGACAGTTACCCAAGCACGAACTGGGAAATGCCTTCTAACTTCAGGATCCTCGTGGACTTTTTTCACTAGGGTAGTTTTGCCAAGTCCTCCCATACCAACCACTGAAACAACTTTTAGTTGGTAATCATCCCTTTTGAGGAGCTGAGAAATTAGATGTTTCTTTGGATGGTCAACGCCAACTAATTTAGCTTCTTCCACAAGCAGTGCGTCATCTCTGCTATAGCGCCATGTTGTGTTGTTCACAGCAGAAAGTGAGCTGGACCCTTGGGCAGAGATACCATATTCGGATTGGTATCTTTGATGACCTTCAGAAATACTTTTGATTCTGGACTTGAGGCTTTGTATTTCGCTAGCAACTCGATGACGAGCTCTCAAATTCTTGATGGAGCTGAAAATTCTCTGAACAGAGCCGTAGAATCCTGTTGTGCGATGCCGAGCAAAGCGAGCTACAAATTCATCAAGAATGTCTTCAGTGTCATAAGCAGCATCTCGCACTTGCTTGATCCATTCTTGGAGCCTGGGTTGAGCATCTTCTTCTTTTGCTTCTGCCTCTCTCAGGAAAGCTCTCATGTGCCCCAACTCATCCCTGATGAATTGGACCTCTTGCCGAAGCCCACCCAACAGTCGTCCCTCCTCGCGCAGAAAAGTTGAGAGTTGATCCAGCACAAAAGAGAGAACTGTTTCTGCCATGTTCAGTCTTTCTTTCTAACTTAAGAATGTTGGGGAAGGCGGCTTCTGGTTTATAGGACAGTCTACTTGGTAGTGTCTTGAAAGGAAGACGGAAGAGGAGGTCATGGGGTTTGTTTGGATAGTAAAATTATCCCAAATCATTATCATGAACGCATTTTTCAACTCACCTTTTTATATTTCCAATTCATCTTTTTTATCTCACATATATCACACCACAAAAAGTGCTACAGTAATTATTTTAAATAATATTTCAAGTAATTCCCCCGACTCTACTACTGCTAGTACATTTTTTATCTCATATACATCACATCACAAAAAGTGCTACAGTAGAAATATCTCTCTGATAATTCACAATCCAAACAAACCATATAGATTCATAAGCTGATGAACTTCGATGCTATATGGTGCGGTATTTATCAAAAAGAAAAACCGCGTCAAACAGAAAAAGAAAGAATTAACCAATTAGAAGAAGCTGAAGCAAGAAACATGATTGTGAAAGACGAAGCTGCCTTACCTGCCATAATATAAAATCATGGAAGCTATTAAGAAGGCTCTGTTTGCACTTCGGGACCTTCTTTCAACTGTGGGTCCTTTGGTGGGATCAAGATAAAGGAGCATCTTTCAACTGTGGGTTCTTTACGAGGGGAAGGACGTTATTGATTTCATTGACGAAGAAATAAAACTACTACAAAGTCTGTCCTATATGGAACTAATTTCTGCTGACCAATTAGTATTTGTAATAGCAAAGAAACCTTTGGAGCAAACCAATCCAATACGGTGTCTGACCAAAATGTGAACTATATTGATTCAAGAGGTCTATGAACAGCATGCAAATTTAGCTAAAAAAGTAATAGCAGAAAATGATAAGGAGTGCATTAAAAAGAATCAAATTTCTTTGTAATTACGAAATTCGTTGGAATTGTTGTACCACTCAATCATGTCGTGGCTTATTTCTATGTCCAGCATAAGACAATTGATGTAAGCCCAAATCCGATTTCCACCATCCTATCATATCTAATTAGTCTGTCAGTTAATTGTAATGTCAAAAAAATTAGAAACACTTGACAAAGTCAAATCTATAATTATCTACGTCTAGAGGTTCAATTTTTTCTTTTTTTTTTGGGCTAGATTATATTCACCTTTAAATCGTTGAATTAAATTTTCAACGCACCAAGGTTTTCCCAAATCGCTTCATACAAGATCATGATTTTTGTTCTGATTTCCCATATCATCTCAGCATTTGGTATTATGGGGTCTTGCTTTTTACCTCATTGTAATGATATATGTGGAACTAAATGGGAGTTTAGTTAGCGGAAGCCGGAGCTTACAAATGAATCTGTCCTTTTGCAGTTTTACCTGTGCGAGAATAATTAATATGTGGGAAAATCTGGCTACATATCTGCAAGGACTAAATAAATATTGACTATAATTAACGAGTATGTATCCTTATAAAAAAATATAGGGATATTGTTATGAAAAAGAGAAATTTGAAACTTATATATGGTTAGATTTGTTTTTCCTGAATTTAATGAGTTATAGGCTAAAAAAGTTGTTGTACTTCAATTTTTTTTTTTTTTCAAATCCTAGTATGAAGCTGCTACCGGAGTTAATGAATTGAAATTCACTAGTAAAATCAACTATCTTAGAGCCATAATATGAACTTTTTTTTTTAGTCCAAGTGGGAGTGCCATCCAACCCATCCCTCCCCGAGCCATAGTATGAACTCAAATGTGATAAGGTGCATTATATGAGCTACTTGAATACTGTACGCTGAAAAAGCCGCTTTGAAACAAAAGAAGAAGCAGAAGGCACAAAATTTTCCTATGGTTCCTAGAAATAGCATAAGAAAGAAGATAGAAAGATATTGTTGACATTATAAATTCCTGTCAATTAATGTTCGTCATTTCTATATGGTAACTTACTACAAAAAAATTGTCAAAATTGTGTGAGAAAGTTAAGGACGAAATACGAGGAAAATTCTTACTCAACAAGAAACTGCAGCAAAAAAAAAAAAAAAATTGGAGTAGAGCCATTATGGTCAATCAAAAAGAAGAAGAAAGAAGTAACCAATTACAAGAAACTAAGGCAAGAGAGACGATGGAAATTGAATGGAAAGAAGATAGACAGCAACGTGATTTTGAAAGGCGAAGCTGAACTACGAAATCATGGAAATTATTAGGGAGACAGTGCAGTTGGTGGGGCGTTTACTGCAGGACCTTTCGACTGTGGTTCTTCGATCAAATGAAGTAGTGGCTACCAGTGTACCACACCATCGTTCAAAAGCAATGATGTCTTAAACTTAAAACGTGGTGGCTAGGACATTGATTTCATTGACGTAGAATTAAAGGGAAAATACAGATTTAGTCTCTAATATTTGGCCTTTATGCAGTTTTAGTCATTAAAATTTTGAAAAATGCAAACTTGATTCTCAATGTTTAGCACGTGTGTAATTTTAGTCCCTAAAATATTGGTAGGAACAAATTTGGTCCCCCATGTTATCATTTTGAAGCAAAATTTAGGATGATTGACGTAGAATCTGTTACGTGTGATTACATGCTTGTTAATTTTAAATATCTTAAAAAAGAAGTAAAATAGCGAGTACCCTTCAATAATAAGACCAATTTACATGATGCCATGCTGGTAACTAATTAATCAAGAGAAAAAAATGAAAGAAAATTTGTTAATCTATATGAAAAAGTAAATGTTACGATTTTGTGCTTGGCATAGTCAGGATAGAGTGTAAAAGTGAGTTCTATATCGATGAATTGGGTGCTTCAACTGATTTTGGTTTAAAAATTTTTAATTTTTACTAGTTAATTAGTTAGCATACGAATTATTAGTTCTTAATTTTGTTGTTTAAAGTTAGCTACTATTTTGCTTCTTTGTTTTGAAATGTAATTTAATGGACACATAATTAGACATGATTAAATTATGTTAGTAATTGAAAATAATTCTTCAAATGTCCTAAATCTATTTTTAAAATGGATATATTAGGGACCAGATTTGCTCTCGCAAAAATTTTAGGGACCAAAACTACACATTTATGTTATTACTTATATTATTAAATATAAAGAATTGGATTATAACTAAATTATTATATTGTGTATATATATGTATTATATATACATCTATAAATTTAAAAATATATATATAATTTTTTTTCGTGTGCGGGGGATGAGGCGGGTGTATGTTGCCTTGCCTCAGCCCCGTTTTAAGGTAGGGGAAAATTTTCTCCCCCTGTCCCGTCCCATCCCCCGCCCTCTTTTTATTCTTGCGGGCACCTGCCATTGTTGTCATCCTTAGTTTTAAGTATCCTTATATTAGGGTAAATTAAACGTAATCTTCTATGGTTTCACTCATTGTCATATAACCGCCATAACATTACAAAATATCTATTTCATTCCCTTAGGTTCAGTGTAAACTTTACAAAAAATAACCTCTCTAACATCACTATTTCAAATACTAATAATGTCCTTATTTAAATGATAAAGTGAATAAATGTTTAATCACCTTGGATAAAATCGCAAGGAAATTATGTGGATAAATGTAAAAAATACAATGAGGTAAAATGCGTATTTATTTAAATCATAGAGGGTTAATTGGATTTTATGATTCCATCACACAAGTTTTTGGGAGCGCATTTAGTTGAAACACCTAACCAATGGTGCATTCCTTCCATTTTCTACTTTACATAAAATTACATGAAGGTTATATAACTATTATGAAACTTTAGAGGTGTTATGTGGCATTGAAGAAAATTATAGGGGGATTATATGTAATTTATTCTTTTTTACATGAATTGCTTTTTCGACAAAATGATATAGAACTTTGGGGGGGGGGGGGTGGTCAAATGACGTTGTAATCAATAGAGAGAAATTTGAGAAGAAATATGAGGGTCCAAATGTTATGTATTAGAAACTAGCTTCCTGAATTTCAAAAATGAAAGTTAATTAGAGATCCTCTCTTCATATTCTTTATATATATATATATATATATATATATATATATATATATTTTAACTCAATAGAACTTAAAATTTGCTAGCGCCATACGTTGATCAGACAAATTGCAAAACCAATCATTCTTGATTGCCCACATGTTGCTAAACCTTATCTTCAGCATTCGTTCTCGATTGCCTGCCTAATTTACCTAAAATTTGTCACCTTTAGAAGTGAAATTCTAGTTTATTAGTTTGATTTTAACCTTTTACTATTGACCATTACTTTTATTGAAAAAACTAATAATGAAATTTTAACCTAAATCATGAGGAAGTCATATATAGGTTTTTTTTTTTAACCATATGAGAGTTATTTGATAAAGTACCAAATCACAGGGGATAAAATGTAATTTACTTAACTTAATATTAGCTAGCCCTTGCAATGGTAAAGCAAATGGATATGTGATCAACGTATCCAACATTCGCATGATAAAGAGTCGCATAATAAACTTGGTGTATACCCAACATTCGCTACATTTACCAGACAAACCATATTAATTGGATTTACATATACAAGCAGACATCAGGATAAATTGGGTTTACATATTATCTCTGACCAAAATTTTAAAATTGATCGTTTGCTAAATAAAGATTAAGACACAAAAAGATAGAGAGTTATACTATACATCAAGCATTATACACAATACATACAATAAATAAGAAGGTAGGACACAGAAGATGATGAACCTCTCTTACGGTCGAAGGGGAAAAAATTTACTAATAAAAAATAAAAAACAAAAGCAGTGTTGTCCACAACAAGGAGGGTGCAAACCAGAGAAAGGGGAGCCACGGCGGCTGCTGCTGCTGCTAGGAATGATTATGTTTTCTTCTTCTCCCATAGCTGGCGCACTGTCCATTCTCCATCATCTGTATAGCAACCAATGACAATTTCAGGAATGCGTGCAATTCTTGTGTAATCTTCACTTTCTTCCTTCTGATTCTCTACCTTTTCTATCATTTCAGAACTCATCTCATACAAAGACAGCTCTTGAAGATGGCTCAAGTGCTGAATACCCAAAGGTAACTCATCTAGTAATGGAAGTTGTTCCAGAATGAGTTCATGGAGACGTGGTAATGCACCCTCCTCCACTCTCATCCATCTCAACCCTTCCATTCTCTTTAAGTGCATCCACTTCAGATTTAGGAACCCTCCAGCCTTGAAACACAACCCTTCTCCCTGGTAAGATCCGCAGAAATTAATTCTACCCAAATTGGGCAAATGTTGGAGGGATTCAAGCGGATCCTCCTCGACCCTTAACCTACTCCAATTCATATCTATTCTTACCAAGCCGTGAAGATGAGCTACCCATTGTGGCATCTTTTCTAAGGGGCCGTACATAATCAGCAGACGAAGAGATTGAAGAAACGAAGAAGAAGAAGAAAGAGAAGGGTGATTTAGATCGATTATCTCATGATCATCATCTTTACCAATTGAATCAACGCTTAATTCCCGAAGACTGGTGAGATTGGCAAGGGAGGAGCAGAGCTCTTTTCCATCTTCTCTTCTTAACTTTGTAATACCTAATTCTCTTAATTGGGTCAACTTTCCTATCTCCTTGATTATTGTGGATCCACTACTTGCATCTATGCTGTCTAATACTTCTAAGGCAAGAAGCCCTCCCATATTTGAGGGAGCTTTAAATCCATGATATCCATAATCATCATCGGAAGAATCAACTTGTTGATATACTCTGAGAACCCGAAGTTTTTGCAGCTTCAGGATTTCCACAGGTAGTTCCCTAACTCTGGTGTTACCCAAATCCAGAAACTCCAAATGTTGAAGCTTTCCAATGGCTTTCGGGACTCTCTCCACTCTTGTATCGCATAGGTCCAGATGCTTGAGATGAAACATCTTGAAAATCTCATTTGGTATTTCCTCTTGTGTCTCTTGACCATCCAAATCCAAAACCTTTAACAGCTTACTACTCCTTGAAATTTCAGATAACAACGTTTTGGATAGTAGCGGGTCGGTGGATCCAACTGTAACGAACGACCGAAGGTGGTCAAAGCAATAAATTCGTCTTTGGTGGTGGTGCTGGGTGTTGTTACTGCTACTACTACTATGGACTGCTAGACGGCGTACCTTCTCGGACGGCCACGTCATTGGTTGTCCAGTAGTGGCTGTGACCATGTTTTGTTCCCTTGACTTGAGAAGAATAACTTCTCTCAATAGGTCATGGATTCGACATCTTTGGGGTATTCCTTCATAAAACACCTTAGACACTTGAATTAGACTTCTATTGACGAGTTCACTGAGATAATTCCAGGCTACATCTTCAATACTCATTCCTTCTCTCCCTTCTACAAACCTTTCAGCAATCCACAAATTAACTAGTCTATAGCAGTCTATTTTGTGATCCTCTGGGTAGATGCTTGTGTACAACAGACATGCCTTTAGATGCCAAGGCAAATCATTATAACTAAGAAAAAGTATCCTTTTAACTCTGTCTAACTTACCAGTGCCTTCTAATTCACCCCCAAGACTGCGTCGAACCATCTCCCATTCCTCTGTTCTGTTTACATCTTTCAAAGCCAAAAGCCCACTGATTGCAAGAATCGCAAGGGGCAAGCCCTCACATTTACCCAGTATAACTTTGGCAACATCCATCAAATGGCCAGGGCAACTATTTCCCTTAAAGATCTTGTTACAAAACAGGATCCACGAATCTTCAAAGGACAGTGGCTCCATTCTGTAGATATAACCTAGAGATTCTGTACAAGAGGCAGAGGCTACATCAGCTTTCCGAGTTGTTAGCATGACACGGTTGCCGTGGCTACTCTCGGGCAGCGCAAACTTGATGGTATTCCAAAATTCCACGTCCCATACATCATCAAAAACAATCGCATACCTTTCAGCTTGTTGAAGAAAATATTTGATAATTTCTTTCAGCTCGGTGGTAGTCATGGAGTCGATCAATTGTGGGACTGGTTTCTTCCCGTCCTTGTGTAACTGCAGAATCAAGTCTTTCAGGAGGTACTGAAAGTCACATGTTTGAGAGACAGTTACCCAAGCACGGACTGGGAAATGCCTTCTGACTTCAGGATCCTCATGGACTTTTTTCACTAGGGTAGTTTTGCCAAGTCCTCCCATACCAACCACTGAAACAACTTTTAGTTGGTAATCATCCCCTTGGAGGAGCTGAGAAATTAGATGTTTCTTGGGCTGGTCAATGCCAACTAATTTAGCTTCTTCCACAAGCAGCGCATCATCTCTGCTATAGCGCCATGTTGTGTTGTTCACAGCAGAAAGTGAGTTGGACGCTTGGGCAGAGATACCATATTCAGATTGGTATCTTTGATGAGCTTCGGAAATACTTTTTATTCTGGACTTGATGCCTTGTATTTCGCTAGCAACTCGATGACGAGCTCTCAAATTCTTGATGGAGCTGAAAATTCTCCGAACAGAGCCGTAGAATCCTGTTGCGGGATGCCGAGCAAAGCGAGCTACAAATTCATCAAGAATGTCTTCAGTGTCATAAGCAGCATCTCGCACTTGCTTGATCCATTGTTGGAGAGTGGGTTGAGCATCTTCTTCTTTTGCTTCTGCCTCTCGCAGGAAAGCTCTCATTTGCTCCAACTCATCCATGATGAATTGAACCTCTTGCTGAAGCCCCCCCAATAGTCGTCCCTCCTCGCGCAGAAAAGTTGAGAGTTGTCGCAGCACAAAAGAGAGAACTGTTTCTGCCATTTTCAGTGTTTCTTTCTAACTTAAGAATGTTGGGGAAGGCGGCTTCTGGTTTATAGGACAGTCCACTTGCAGTGTCTTGAAAGGAAGAAAGAAGGGTAGGCTATAGATTCATAAGCTGATGAACTTTGAAACTATATGATGCAGTATATATCAAAAAGAAAAACCGCGTCAAAAAGAAAAAGAAAGAATTAACAAATTAGAAGAAACTAAAGCAAGAAACATGATGGAAATTGAAGACAAGAAGATAGGCAGCAACGTTAGTTTGAAAGACGAAGCTGCCTCTTACCTGCTTACTATACAAAATCATGGAAGCTATTAAGAAGACTGTGCAAATGGTGGGGTGATCAGCCTTCAGGACCTTCTTTCAACTGTGGGTCCTTTGGTCGGATAAAGATAAAAGGAGTGACTACCGCAGCATCGTGCAAAAGCAATGATGTCGAATTATTTAACAAGGGAAGGAATAAAGTTAAAACGCGGCTGGACTGGACATTATTTATTTCATTGACGAAGAAATAAAACTACCACTGCAAAGTCTTTGCACCTCCTCCTCCTATGGAACTAATTTCTGCATTTTTTTTAGCCCCTTGGACCAACTAGTATTTTTGTAATAAAAACGGATGGAATATCAAAGAAACCTTGGGAACAAATCTCTGACCAAATTTTCGGTATAGACATGCATGTGCGTTTAAGTAGTTAAAGAGGAAAGAGCACGAGAATGAGAATGAGAATCTATTTAACGGTGTGCTTGATAAAATTGAAGTTTAAAATCTGAATTCATTAATTTATTGAATTGTTAATCTAATATATTTGAATGCATATCACGTTCAGTGATAAGTGAATAGCATATCACTTAATTTTGGGAGTAAATTTTATTTAAAAATTCAGTATCACTTAATATATATATATATATATATATATATATATATGTATCTGTATATGTATGTATGTATATATGTATATAGATGATAGACATTTGCATAGGCTTATTTGGTACCTAATCTAGAGCGATATCCGCAAAGCCAACGAGGCAACCGCAAAATTAAAAAAAAATAAAAATAAAACGCCAAGTGATCGTTAACCATGGCATTCCAAAAGAAAAGGAAAACAACAAATTAAAGAGGACATTGAAAATTAAAACCCAATAAATTAACTTTCTTATGTTGAAATAATGATCAAGTGAAAGGCATCACAACTCCAAAACATGAGTTCAATGTTATTTTTTGTTAATAACAGCTCATATAAGTGTGAAACCTGTGGAAGATAGAAGCATAAATCAGCATATCGAGAAGAAAAACTTAGGATCCATGAGCTACTAATAACTTGGCCCAGGTAATTTAACAGACTTCGAAAGTTTTATTGAGCTGGATAGGACGAAAGGCGGCTCTTTTTACCAATTAGAATCGTCCTATGCAACATACATCATCAAACAACATAAAGAAATTGTGTATTTTAATTCATAAAAATGTAGCCAACCACCACTGCCCTTACTATTACTCTCGACCTTATATTTTCAGTTTTGTTGAAGATGAGATAAAATTCATTCTATATTTACCTCTTTTTATTACTCTTGACCTTATATTTTCAACTTTACTAAAGGAGTAAAGATAGGACAAATTTAATTCTATATTGCCTTTTTTGATTAAAAAGGACCAGATCAAATAATAAGCAACTCAAGTAAAAAATTTACTTATGCTATTCTATTCTTCAATCCTTTCAAAATTATTACCTTGTGAAATAATGCAATTTTATTTTTTTAAAGATAATTTGATGGATGGATAATTATTACTTTTGGTTCTGTTAGTTATTCAAAAAGGAGAAAAGAGGTAAACAATAATGTTTGAACTCGGAGGAAACTGGAATGATCTCCAGTTGTTCTCTTCGTTTGCTGTTCCTAGCTTTGAAGTGTACAGTTTTACTTTTAGGAAACTGGAAAGCTTTTCTTTTTTCTTTTTGTTTTTTCCCCTGGTTTTGTAGACAAGGTTGGATGTGAAGAAAGAAGTGGGAATGAAAATATTGGAGATGGCTAAATTATTTTTTAATGCTCAGCATAAGGCAATTAAGGTAAACCCTTAACCACGCAGCCAAATCCGATCACCACCATCTTATGATGTCTAATTTTTCTTTTAGTTTATTATTGTAATGTGTAAAGAAAAAAAGTTAGATATACTCGACAAAGTCAAATCATAATTTTGCGTTTCTTATGTTTCTTCTTTCTTCTTTCTAAAATGAATGACTTTGGATCACCAATGTAATCTTTCATCTCAGTTCTTTTTCTCCAGTTGTGAAATTATTACAACTAAGACTAGGTTAGGAAAAAGGGACAAGAAGTGGCTCTTTTTACCGGTTAGAATTAAGTTATGCATTATACATAGCCAAACAACATGAAGAAAACTATGCATGCTATATAGTATATATTATACTCGACCTTTAATTGCCAATAATATTGAAGTTGGCATATGTTTCATTCTATAATTGTCTGTTCAATTTTTTCTTTTGAAGTTTGCCTCTTTTTTTTTCTCTTTGATTATATTCACGTTTCATCATCGAATTGAATTTTCAACGTTCCGAGGTTTTCTCAAATCGCTTCGTACAAGATGCATGATATTTGTTCTGATTTACCAAATCGTCTTAGCATTTGGCATGGGATCTTACTGTTTACCTTATTGTAATGATAAATGGTTAAAATGGAACCAGATGGGAGCATAGTTAGCGGAAGCCCGAGCTTGGAATCTGTCCTTTTGCAGTTTTACTTGTGCAAGAATAATTAATTTATTGGAAAATTTTGCTACATATCTGCAAGGACTAAACAAATATTGGCCATATAAGTTAGTGAGAATGTATCCTTGTAAAGCAGATTTTTTATATAGGGATATTGTTATGAAGAAGAGAAATTTGAGACATATATGTAGTTAGATTTGTTGTTCCTGAATTTAACGGGTCATAGGCTATAAAAGTATTAGAGTTCGATTTTTTTTCCCCAAATCCTAATACGAAGCCCCTACTTGAGCTAATGAATTGAAATTCACTATTAAAATTGACTATTGTAGAGTCATAATTTGGACTCAAGTGTGACAAGGTGCATTACTCGAGCAACTTGAATGCTGTATTTTGGAAAAGCAATTTCGAAAGCAAAAGAAGAAGCAAAGGCACAAATTTTTCATAGTGATCATAACACTAGTTCCTAGAAACAGCATAAGAAAGGTGACAGAAACACATTATCGACATTATAAAAGTCTGTCATTATTTATCATTTTTATATAGTAACTTGCTATAGAAGAATTGTCAAAGTCGCGTGAGAAAATTAAGAACGAAATATGAGGAAAATTCTTACTCGTCACAACGAAACTGCAGCCAAAAAAAATAAAATAAAATGGAGTGGAGCCATTAAAGTCAGTCAAAGAGAAAAAGAAAGAAGTAACTAATTACAAGAAACTAAAGCATGAGAGATGATGGAAATTGAATAGAAAGACGATAGACAGCAACGGGATTTTGAAAGGCGAAGCTACCTTACCCGCGGCACTACAAAATCATGGAAATTATTAAGGAGACTATGCGTAGTTGGTGGGGCCTATGCGTTCACTCTTCAGTCTTCAGGAGGGTACAACACCATCTTTCAAAAGCAACGATGTCTAAACCTAAAACCTGGTGGCCTGGACAATGACTTCATTGATGAATAAATAAAAGGAAAATGAGTTCTATATTGATGAACTGGGTACTTCAACTAGTTTTAATTTAAAATTTTTCAATTTTTACTAGTTAATTAGTTAGCATATGAATTATTAGTTCTTAATTTTGTTGTTTCAAGTTAACCACTATTTTGAAATGTAATTTAATTGACACATAACTAGATGTGACAAAATTATGTCAATAATTAGGCCAGGAAAATTTTTCAAATGTCCTAAATCTACTTTAAAATGAATACATTGAGGATCAGATTTGCTCTTGCAAAAACTTTAGGAACAAAAACTAAACATGGGATAAAGATTGACGACCAAATTTGCTTTTACCAAAACTTTAAGGACTAAACCTTCACATGAGATAAAAATTAGGCACCAAAATTGCATTTTTGCCAGAAATAAAACTACTATACTCCTCTTGCCGACACGAACTGTTTTCAGTTTTTAGCTTTATTCGTATTGTTTTTGCCCCTTGCACCGATTAGTATTTGTACTGGAAACGGATGGAATGTTAAGCAACCTTAGGAAGAAACAAATTCCAGTACAATATCTGACCAAATTTTCGGCATGAACATAATGTGTGTTTAAGTAGAAATGAGGAAAGATCACGAGAGTACAAGAATCGACTACTGTCAATAAAGAAAAACCCAACTCAAAATGAATTATTCTATCAAAGTTACAGGAGAGTAGGGGTGCAGCTGAGTTTTGAGCATTTTGTGGGTTAAAGTTGGTTTTAAATTTTTCTCCTTTCGCGTCAGTTGAAGAATGGACGACTGAGAAAAGTGAGATTTCAATTTCTGTTAAACTCGGGCAGTCGGGGATTGATCAAAGAAGACAATAGCATTTAGACATTAATGTTGGTAGTGATCACAAGAGAGTGTTGGTAGTGCTACTATTGATGGACTAAGCCATGGGCGAGTTAAGAACAGAAAATTATACGTGAAATTTTTAGAAAGGAAAAATGGTCAATTTAGTCCCTATACTTTTTTTTACTGTCAATTCAGTCCTTATATAATTTTTTTGATCAATTTAAACCCTATACTTATTTATCGGTTCCAATTGAGGAGCTCCGGGGCGGCGCCACCTTGTAATTACGATTCAACGTCTAATTGAGCACTTATGCGGGGGCATTTCTGGTACTTCACTGTTGGGGCTCCTTTTCAGAAGTAAAAATCAAAACCAAAAAGTTACCGGTGCAATTTCCCCTCCTCCACTCCCAACCTCCACCCATTGGACTCCGAAGACGGGAAGATGTCCGGCATATTCCGGTACAAAACCAAGCTCCGTTCCCTCGCCCCAAAGATTACCACACTCTCCCTTTCATCCTCCAAATCCCTTTCAGTTGGAAATTCTGATGGAACTGATATGCCCGAGTTAAATTGCTAGACTTGGAGGTCTAAATTGTTTGTGGGTTTTCAAGAAGTTTGGTAGATCTGTTCTGCGGGTGTGGGGAAGTTACTATGGATGTGCATTTGAAGAATTTGTTTACTAGATATCAACAACAATTTGGGTGTGGCCCAGGACTTGGTCCTGGATCAGGAGCATGTTTGTTGAAGGTGGATGGCATTACTCCACCTTTTATTAAGTCTCTGTACAGAACCGCCGCTGCTTTGTACATGACTGATCCATGGAAGTGGTTGCGCCTAGAGCATTTGTTTGGTATAAAGGTGGGGAAGGATTCAGACTGGTCTAGCAGAAAACAGCCATTTCCTTGTGTTCAATTTATTGGTGGGAATGGTGGGGATATAGGGATTTACATGTTCAGGGCTCATGATGATGCAAAAAAAAATGACTGCTTCTAGGGAGACTATTCGAGTTCCAAACACTGAGCTTTTGAGGGTGACTTATGAGCTAGAGTCAATCATGTTCCCTTCAAATAAGAGAATGATAAAGTCATTAGCTTTGGAGGTCTCGGGTACTGATCAATTTCCAGTTATTGACGTTGTTCGCTGCACGTCATCTGTTGAACTTCAGTTCAGAAATCCTACTCTTGAAGAGCTTAAGTTTGTGTATGCTGTTTTAAGAGCCATTCCTTTAGTGCATCCTCTCCTTAGGCAAGATTATGATGCAGGACCAAAGTGGTTTCGAATGATGTACTTTGAATCATTTATTGAAACAGTTGATGTCCAATGGCCCCTGGAAATGGCAAGAGCGAATGATCTTGTTGCAGTTACGATTTCACACCCTCCTGGCCACAAGTTTTGTACCGGAATATGCCGGACATCTTCCCGTCTTCGGAGTCCAATGGGTGGAGGTAGGGAGTGGAGGAGGGGAAATGCGCCGGTAACTTTTTGGTTTTGATTTTTACTTCTGAAAAGGAGCCCCAACAGTGAAGTACCAGAAATGCCCCCGCATAAGTGCTCAATTAGACGTTGAATCGCAATTACAAGGTAGCGCCGCCGCGGAACTCCTCAATTGGAACCGATCAATAAGTATAGGGTTTAAATTGGCCAAAAAAATTATATAAGGACTAAATTGACAGTAAAAAAAAGTATAGAGACTAAATTGGCCATTTTCCCTTTTTAGAAATCTACCTAGAAATATGTTGGCACAGTGTTTTTTTTTTTTCCCACCTAAGCTTTTTACCACTATTTGTAAACCTTGAATTCCATAATAATGCAGTTACTTTAGCCTAAGCTTTAAGTACCCCCTACTCTTATTTTAGGGTAAATTAAACATAACCTTTTATGGTTTCACTCATTGTCAAATAACCCTAATAACATTACAAGTATCTATTTCACTCTCTTAGGTTCAATGTAAACTTTACGAAAAATAACCTCTGTAAAATTGCCCTGTATTTTTTTCTTCTACTAAAACCCTTCTTCTCACATTATGTGCAATTGATTTCTAGTCATTATCAAATTCTATCAATCACAAAATTGCACCATTAGATATATCAATTGATGTTATTTTGTAATTACAAGTAATCGTTCATCATTAAAGAAATTTTTAACAGTTATTTTTGTTAATTAGTTACTAATAGTTAATTAGTGCTCTAACTATTTAACCGTTAGATACTAGTAAAGGAGAAAGGAGGGAAAAGAAAGACAAAATTCGAAAATTAGTCTGTTCAAAATCACAAGAATCGTAACAAACATCATGTTAAAAGAGACGACTATTCTATTTTATTGAATCTTGTCATCATTAGTGTAGTTTTGTTGCTTATATGTGTTATCTAATTTATTGATTGTGAATTTTTTGAGTGGTGAAATATGTGTATTAATTGTTTTTAACTTTTAATTATGTTTATTCTTTTACTAATACAATTTATATACATGCATAAGGGTATTTATGGAATATATGTATGTTTCATCTCTCTCCTTAAAATACTTTTTTAATGTTACTTTTTCTAATTGGATTAATTTTGTTAACAAAACCTTAACCTCAGAGGAGGTTTGGGTAATTTTGTAAACCTTAGGGGAGTCTAATGAAACTATAAAAAATTTCAAGCGAGGTTTCTGAAATTATCCCTTGATTTTGACCTTTTATTATTGACGTTAGTTATAACAGAAAAATTAAAGGTGACCCTTCAATCCAAAGTTATTATATATAAGTTTTTAAATCATAAAGAATTATGTGGTAAAATACCAAATCACAGGGGGGTAAAAGGTAAATTGCCCAACTTAATATTAGCTAGCCCTTACATTGCTCAAGCAAATGGGTCAGAGATTGTTCTCGATTGCCAACGTACATATACATAGGTCATCTGCATTTTTGTTCCTAATTGCCAGCATAAACCACATCTTTTGATTTTCCAATAAATGCTGTAAAAAAAAAGTAATGAGTCCTTCTATACTACTAGAAAATGATTGATTGTTCACCTACATTTTGTCAAGTTTAAAAAAGAAAATCTTTATAGTGAATTGAATCGAATTCAAATTTTGTGTTTTGTGATAATTCCTATCAGAGAATGAAATGCAAATTTTTAGTGTAAAATTATTTTAAGAAACAATGATACACATTGTTGGTTTATTAGCACAAAGTAATTATTACTAGTCAATGATGAATGATGTCATATCATATGCAATGTGAATTGAAACATTGGCAAATTGGTGAAGGAAAGAGCTGATTGAAGGATATCTATCACGTAGAAGGGGTCATATAATAAAGGGTTAATTTTAGAAACCTCCCCTGAGGTTTTTTGTAATAACACCTAGCACCCCCAACTTTCAAAAATCACACTTACCACCCTTAGAATGATAACTTTCATCACATTGTCAGCCCTTTCGTGTAAGAATTGTATTTAAAAATTGTTTATAAGAGAGAGACTATTTCTCTATTCCACTTTTGCCCTATTGGAAGATGAGTTTTGAATTTACAAGATAAAAATAAAAACAAAACTATGTTGTGATATTATTTTAGAAGCTAAAGGGGTGTAAGTTTAATAAGCAAAAGAAGCTTCTTAACATTGATACTATAGAGGACCGTTGGGCAAAACAGTTCCAACCTGTCTGATGCTTAAGCTGTATTATGCTTAAGCTGTATTAAACAGATTGGAAACAAGATAACAATATCATTCACCATTGATTTTCTTTGGGCAAATTGCAGCAACTGGTGCATCAATCTAACACTGATTGCTATTTACATTTTTATTCAGATTACAAAATCAATTTGATGAAGTCCAATACAACATGCAATGCTGTAATTGATTACCAACTGTTTTAGCCTTCATAGTCATAGGCAATTCAAAGTAGAAAGCTGAGGAAGTTGAGCCTGTTTTGTATGGTACTTGTGACAATCCAATCAGATGTGTACTTGACACAGTCACATGTTTAGCTAAGTCTAAGCCAAACTAAGATTCCAAAAAATGTGCTACTATTCATTTCTATTCGTACAACTAATGCATCAACGTGTCTTTCCAAGCAACTACTGCATCAATGCTTTGCTATATATTATAAGACTAGAGGTACTTGAGCTGTGCAAAGCACAGCTTGGGCCCCCTAGAAATTTAGTCAAACACATAACATCAAATTATTTTGGCACATGATAAATCAATAGAAATATAGGAGAAAATTGGGCCTCAAAATAATTAAAATTAACAAATGTTATTTGAACTCTCATTTTTGTTAATTACATTTTCACTATTATTTTTATCATATAGTTTTTATTTATTGTAGGAATACAATTAATAAAATATGGAGTATAAATAAAATTTCCCTCAAAATTTGTTGTGAAGAGAAATTCCATCTATGAAGTTAATACCCCTATTTATTGTGATTTGAATAAAGATTTTTGAACTATTATTATGATAATACCCAAAAAAGAGAGAAAATCAATACACTATAAGTGCATTGCTGTATTAATTAGCAGCATAGTCTTAGTTGTAACTAAATCAAAAGCAATCATAATGCTTCCAGTATTTTAATAATGAGAAAAAGTTTAGAAAGCCACTAAGACATGTCACAATCTTCAACATCAATATAACTTACTCTAAAGTTTCACATTTTTCTTTCTTTATTTATTTAAATCCCGTTTAAAGGTGACAACATTATACTGCAGCTCCAGAATATAAATAGCAAGGTTAGATAAAAAATATGAATTGCTACGTTTCCAGATCTACATATACAAATTAGAATTGAACCATTTTTTTTATTGCAAAAACATCTTCCTAATCAAAATTGAATTTTCTAACAATTTTTAATTGTGACTTCTACCACCAACTACAATTTTTATATGCCAACCCAATTGATACTACAGAACCTGAATAATTAAAAAACAAACAAAAATTAACGTTAGTTTAAATATATACAAAATCTTATAGAACACAGAGGTAGAAGAATGCCTAGCTAGATTTATCTTGGTGGAAGCATCACATGATATATTTTTTCTCTTTAAAAATACACAAAATTGTAGATAATTACAAAATGTAACCAAAAAACAAAGAAAAAGAAAAAAAATGTGAAGTAAGAAATCAAATCGTGGGAGGAGAAAAGAAAAGAAAGAATTATTGTTCTATTCTTCATAGAAAATGATCATTGGTATAAAATGAATTCTAAGATCTTTTTACATATTTTAATATTTCACCTTTTATCCATGAAAAATACCAAATAATAGCATCATCCTATAAATTTAACAAACAAATGCCAGTTGACTATAACATTATGATCGAAGAATAGAGCAAATATGAGAGATTAGACATGAAGAAAAACAAGGAAGAAAAGAAAATGTAAAATGGGATAAAAAAATAATAAAAACTTCTCTTTGTTAAGTAGCTAATCATCTCGACGAAAAAAAAAAAGAACATGGCAACAATTTTAGTTAGATTAG